>NC_072000.2:5923625-6234508 GCF_028885655.2 Pongo abelii | reverse complement strand
TGGAAAGTAATGTGGAATGGAAAGTGGAATGGAATGTGGAATGGATTGCAATGTAATGTGGAGTGGAATGGAATGGAAATGGAATCGAATTGAATGGATTGTGCAATGGAATTGAAAGGATTTTGGAAAGGAATTGAATCCAATGTGGAATGGAATGACGAATGGAATAAAATGGAATGTAGACAAGAATGTGGAAAGGAATGGAAAAGAATGGAATGGAATAGAAGGTGAATGGAGTGGAATGGAATGGAATGGGGAATGGAATGGAACGGAATGTGGAATGCAATGGAATGGAATGTGGAATGGAATGGAATGGAATGTGGAATGGAATGGAATGAAAGGTGGAATGGAATGGGATTGAATGAAAGTTTGAATGGAATGGAATGGAATTTGGAATGGAATGGAAGGAAAAGTGGAATGGAATGGGATTGAACGAAAGTTGTAATGGAATGGAGTGAAATGTGGAATGGAATGTGGAATGGAGTGGAATGGAATCTGGAATGGAATGGAACAGAATGCAATAGAATGCAATGTAGAATGAAATGGAATGGAATGTCGAATGGAATGTATTGGAAATTGGAATAGAATTTTGATTGGAATGGAATGGAATCTGGAATGGAATGGAATGGAATGGATTGTGTAATAGAACATGGAATGGCACGTGGAATTGAACCTGTTATGGAAAGTGGAATGGAAAGTGAAATGGAATGTGGAATGGAATGTGGAATGGAATGGAATGGAAAGTGGAATGGAATGGAATGGAATTTGGAATGGAATGGAATGTGTAATGGAATTGAATAGTACGTGTAATGAAATTGATTGGAAGGAAATGTGGAATGGAATGGAATGGAATGGTGTGTGGACTGAAATGGAATGGAAAGGAATGTGGAATGGAATTTAGAATGGAAAGGAAAGGAAAGGGGAATGGAATGTGGAATGAAATGGAATGGAATGTGGAATGGAATGTGGAATGGAATGCAGTGGAAAGTGGAATGGAATGTGGAATGGAATGGAATGGAATGTGGAATGGAATGGAATGGAAGGTGGAATGGAATAGAATGCAACGTCGAATGAATTGGAAGGGAATGTGGGAATGGAACGTGGAGTGTAATGGATTGGAATGGAATGGAATGTGGAATGGAATGGAATCTGGAATGGAGTTGAATGTGGAATGGAAAGGAATGGAATGTGGAATGCAATGAGGAATGGAATGGAACGGAATTTGGAATGGAATGTGGAATGGAATGGAATGTGGAGTGGAATGGAATGGAAAGTGGAATGGAATGTAGAATGGAATGTGGAATGGAATGTGGAATGGAATGCAATGGAATTGAACGGAATGTGGAATGGAATGGAACGGAATGTGGAAAACAATAGAATTGAATGGAGTGTGAAATTGAATGGAAAAGAATGTGGAATGGAATGGAGTATGGAATACAATGTGGAATGGTGTGGAGTGGAAAGTCGAATGGAAGGGAAGGGAATGTGCAATGCGAAGTAGAAAGGAATGGAATGGAATGTGGAACGGAATGTGGAAGGGAATATAATGGAATGTGGAATGGAATGGAATGGAATGTGGAATGGAATGGAATGGAATGTAACAGCATGTGGAACGGAATGGAATGAAAGGGAATGCGGAATGGAATGGAATGGAATTGAAAGTGGAATTCAATGGAAAGGAATGTGGAAAGCAATGGATTGGAAATTGGAACGCAATGTGGAATGGAATGGAATGGAATGTGGAATGGAATTCAATGTGGAATTGAATGGAACAGAATGTGGAATAGAATGGAATGGAATGGAATGGGAAATGGAAATAGAATGGAATGTTTAAATGAATGGAAGGGAATGTGGAATGGAATGGAACGGAATGTGGAATGGAATGGAATGGAATCTGGAATAGAATGTGGAATGTAGAGGAATGCAATGTGGAATGGATTGGAATGGAATGAGTAATGTAAAGTGAAATGGATTCTGCAAAGCAATGGAATGTGGAATGGAATGGAATTGAAGGGAATGGAACGTAGAATTGAACGGAATGGTATGTAATGTTGAATGTAATGGAAAGTGGAATCGAATGGAATGCAATTTGGATTGAGACGGATTTCAATGTGGAATGGAATGGAACGGAAAGTGGAATGGAATTGTATAGAATGTGGAATCAAATGTGGAATGGAATGGAATGGAATATGGAAAAGAAGTTGGATTGGAATGTGGAATGGAATTTGGAATGGAACGTGATATGGAATGGAATGTGGAATGTAATGTGGAATGGAAATGAATGGAATGTGGACTGGTATGTGGAATGAATTGGAATGGAATGTGGAATGGAATGTGGAATGGAATGGAATAGAATTTTGGACTGTAATGTGGAATGGAATGGAATGGAATGGAATCGAATGGAATGTGGAATGGAAAGGAATAAAATATGGAATGGAAAGGAATGGAATGCAATGTGGAATGGAATGTGGAATGGAATGTAATGGAACATGGAATGGAATGTGGAATGGAATGGAAAGAAATGAGGACAGGAACGTGGTGTGGAATGGAATGTGGAATGCAATGTGGAATGGAATGGAAAGGAATGTGGTATGGAATGTGGAATGGAATGGAATGGAATGTGGAATGGAACGTGGAATGGAATGTGGAATGGAAATTGTAACGTAATGGAATGGAATGTGGAATGGAATGTGGAATGGAATGCGGAATGGAACGTGGTATGGAATGGAACGTGGAATGGAGTGGAATGGAATGCAATCTGTAATGGAATGGAATGGAATGTGGGGATGGAATGAAATGGAATAGAATGGAATGTGGAATGGAATGGAATGGAATGTGGACTGTAACGTGGAATGGAATGGAATGGAATGTGGAATAGAATGGAATGGAATGTGGAATTGAATGTTATGGAATGTGGAATGGAATGGAATGAAATATGCAATGGAATGGAATGCAATGTGGAATGGAACGTGGAATGGAATGGAATGGAATGTGGAATGGAATGTAAGGGAATAGAATGTTGAATGGAGTAGAACGGAATGTGGAATGGAATAGAATGTTATGTGGAAATGAATGGAATGGAATAGAATGTTATGTGGAAATGAATGGAATGGAATGGAATGGAATGTGGAATGGAATGTAAAATGGAATATCAAATGCAATGTGGACTTGAATGGAATGGAATTTGGAATTGAATGAGCAATTGAATGGAATGCGAAGTGGAATGCAATGTTGAATGGTATGGAATGGAATATGGAAAAGAATGTGCAGTCAAATGGAATGGAATGTGGAATGGAATGGAATGGAAAGGAATGTGGAATTGAATGTGGAATGCAATGGAATGTAATGTGGAACAGAATGGAATGGAATTGAATAGAATGTGGAATAGAATGGAATGTGGAATGGAATGTGGAATGGATTGGAGTGGAATGTGGAATGGAAGGTGTAGCGGAATGGAATGCATTGTGCAAAGGAATGGAATATAATGGTAAGCAACGTGGAATGGAATGGAATGGAATGCTGTGTGGAAAGCAAATTGGAATGGAATGGAATGGAATGTGGAATGGAATGTGGAATGGAAAGGAATGGAATGTCAAATGGAATGTGGAATGGAATGGAATATAATGTGGAATGGAATAGAAGGGAAAGTGGAATGGAATGGAATGGAATGTGCAATGGAAAGTGGAAATTAATGGAATGGAATGTGCAATGGAATGTGGAATTGAACGGAATGTAATGTTTAAAGGAAAGTGGATTGGAAGGTGGAATGAAATCTAATGCAAAGTGGAATGGAACACGCAGTGGAACGTAGAATGTAATGGAAAGTATCATGGAATAGAAAGTGGAATGTAACGTGTAATTTAATGGAATGGAACGTGGAATGGCATGGAATGTAGAATGAACTGAGGAATGGAATGGAATGGAATGGAATGGAATGGAATGTGGAATGGAATGGAATGGAATGTGCAATGGTATAGAATGGAATGTGGAATGGAATGTGGAATGGAATGTGGAATGGAACGGAATGGAATGGAATGAAATGCAATGTGGAATGCAAGGGAAAGGAATATGGAATGGAATGTGGAATGGACTAGAATAGAATGTTGAATGCAATGGTTTGGAATGTGGAATGGGATGACTAATGCAATGTGGAATGGAATGTGGAATGGAATGGAATGGAATGTGGAATGGAATGGAATGAAATGTAGAATGGAATGTGGAATGCAATGTGGAATGGAATGTCGAATGTAATTTGCAATGGAAAGTGGAATGGAATGTGGAATTTAATGGAATGGAATTTGGAATGGAATGTGGAAATACATGGAATGTAATGTGGAATGGAATGTGGAATGGAATGCAATGGAATGTGGAAAGCAATACAATGCAATGTGGAATGGAATGCAATGGCATATGGAATTGAATGGAATGGAACGTGGAATGGACTGGAATTTAACACGGAATGGAACGTGGGATGAAACGTGGAATGGAATGTGGAATGGAAAATGGAACGGAACTTGGAATGGAAAGTGGGATGGAACTTGGAATGGAACGTCGAATAGAACATCGAAGGAAATGGAATGGAATGTGGAATGGAATGGAACGGAATGTGGAATGGAATTGATTTGAAAGCAATGGAATGTGGAATGAAGGGGATTGGAAAAGAGGGTGGAATGTGGAATGGAAAGGAATGGAATGTGGAATTGAATGTGGAATGGAAAGTGGAATGGAATGGAGTGGTATGGAATGGAATGTGTAATGGACTTTAATGGAATGTGGAAAGGAATGGAATGGAATGGAAAGTGGAATGGAATGGAGTTGAATACAGAATGGATTGGAAAGGAATGTGGAATAGAATTGAATGGAATGAGGAATGGAAAGGAATGGAATGGAATGGAAAGGAACGTGGAATGGAATGTGGAACGGAAAGTGGAATGTAATGAAGTGGAATTAAATGGAATGTGAAATGGAATGGAATGGAATGTGGAATGGTATGGAATGGAATGTGGAATGGAATGGAAAGTGGAATGGAATGGATTGTGGAATGGAATGAAATGGAATGGAATTTGAAATGGAATGGTATAGAATGTGGATCGGAATGGAACGGAATGTGGAATGGAAAGTGAAATGGAATATAATGGAATGTGGAATGGAATACGAAATGGAATGGAATGAATGCAATCTTGAATGGAATGTGGAATAGAATTTGGAATGGAATTTGGAATGGAATGTGGAATGGAATGTGAATGGAATGGAATGGAATTTGGAATGGAATGTTTAATGGAATGGAATGGAAAGTGGAATAGAATGTTGAATGGAATGGAATGGAATGGGATGTGGAAAGCAATGCAATGCAATGTGGAATGGAGTGGAATGGAATATTGAATGGAATGGAGTGGAATACGGAATGGACTGGAATTGAACATGGAATGGATCATGGGATGGAACTTGGAATGGAATGGGGAAAGGAAACTGGAATGTAAAGTGGAATGGAAGGTGGGATGGAACGTGGAATGGAACGTGGAAAAGAACGTGGAATGGAACGTTGAAGGGAATGGAATGGAAGGTGCAATAGAATGAAATGGAATGTGGAATGAAATTGAAATGAAAGTAATGGAAATTGGAATGGAATGGACTGGAAAGTAGGGTGGAATGTGGAATGGAAAGGAATGGAATGTGGAATGGAATGTGGAATGGAAAGTGGAATGGAATGGAGTGGTATGGAATGGAATGTGTAATGGACTTTAATGGAATGTGGAAAGGAATGGAATGGAATGGAAAGTGGAATGGAATGGAGTTGAATACAGAATGGATTGGAAAGGAATGTGGAATAGAATTGAATGGAATGAGGAATGGAAAGGAATGGAATGGAATGGAATGGAATGGAATGGAAAGGAACGTGAAATGGAATGGAATGTGGAACGGAAAGTGGAATGTAATGAAGTGGAAATAAATGGAATGTGAAATGGAATGGAATGGAATGTGGAATGGTATGGAATGGAATGTGGAATGGAATGGAAAGTGGAATGGAATGGATTGTGGAATGGAATGAAATGGAATTGAATTTGAAATGGAATGGAATAGAAGGTGGATCGGAATGGAACGGAATGTGGAATGGAAAGTGAAATGGAATATAATGGAATGTGGAATGGAATACGAAATGGAATGGAATGAATGCAATCTGGAATGGAATGTGGAATAGAATTTGGAAAGGAATTTGGAATGGAATGTGGAATGGAATGTGAATGGAATGGAATGGAATTTGGAATGGAATGTTTAATGGAATGGAATGGAAAGTGGAATGGAATGTTGAATGGAATGGAATGGAATGGGATGTGGAAAGCAATGCAATGCAATGTGGAATGGAGTGGAATGGAATATTGAATGGAATGGAGTGGAATATGGAATGGACTGGAATTGAACATGGAATGGATCATGGGATGGAACTTGGAATGGAATGGGGAAAGGAAACTGGAATGGAAAGTGGAATGGAAGGTGGGATGGAACGTGGAATGGAACGTGGAATGGAACGTGGAATGGAACGTTGAAGGGAATGGAATGGAAGGTGCAATAGAATGAAATGGAATGTGGAATGAAATTGAAATGAAAGTAATGGAAACTGGAATGGAATGGACTGGAATGTAGGGTGGAATGTGGAATGGAATGGAATGGAATGTGGAATGGAATGTGGAATGGAATCTGGAATGGAATGGGATGGTATGGAATGGAATGTGGAATGGAAAGGAATGGAGTGAATGCAATCTGGAATGGAATGAGGAATGGAATTTGGAATGGAGTGTGGAATGGAATGCGGAATGGAATGGAATGGAATTTGGATTGGAATGCGGAATGGAATGGAATGGAATGTGGAATGGAATGTGGAATGGACTGGAATGGAATGGAATGTGGAAAGCAATGCAATCCTATGTGGAATGGAGTGGAATGGGATATGGAATGGAACAGAATGGAATGTGGAATGGACTGGATTTGAACATGGAATGGAAAATGGGATGGAACTTGGAATGGAATGGGGAAAGGGAAATGTAATGCAAAGTGGAATCGAAAGTGGGATGGGAAGTGGAATGGAACGTGGAATGGAACGTGGAAGGGAAGGGAATCAATGGTGGAATGGAATGGAAAGGAATGTGGAATGGAATGGAAATGAATGGAATGGAAATTGGAATTGAATGGACTGGAATGTAGGGTGGAATGTGTAATGGAAAGGAATGAAATGTGGAATGGAATGTGGAAGGGAATCTGGAATGGAATGGAATTGTATGGAATGGAATGTGGAATGGAATGAAATGGAATGTGGAAAGAAATGGCATAGAATGGAATGTGGAATCGAATGTAATGGAATTTGGAACAGAATGGAAAGGAACGTGGAATAGAATGGAATGGATTGTGGCATGGAATGGAATGGAATGGAATGGAATGGAATCGAACGTGAAATGGAATGGAATGGAATGTGGAATGGAATGTGGAATGGAATGGATTGGAATGGAATGGAATAGATTGGAAAGGAATGTGGAAGGGAATGGAATGGAATGGAATGGAATGGAAGGGAATATGAAATGGTATGGAATGGAATGGAACGGAATGGAACGAAATGGAATGGAAAGGAATGGAATGGGGAATGGAACGAAATGGTATTTGGAATGGAATGAAATGGAATATGGAATGGAATGTGGAATTGAATGGAAAGGAATGTGAAATGGAATGGAATGGAATGCAGTGGAATGTGTAATAGAATGGAATGGATTGTAGAATGGAATGAAATGGAATGTGGAATGGAATGTGGAATGGAATGGATTGTTAAACGGAATGGAATGGAATGTGGAATGGAATGGAATGGATTGTGGAATGGAATGAAATGGAATGTGGATTGGAAAGTCGAATGGAAAGGAATGTGCAATGGAATGGAATGGAATCTAGAATGGAATGCAGAATGGAATGGAATTGAATGTGGAATGGCATGTGGAATGGAATGGAATGGAATATGCAATGGAACAGAATGGATTGTGGAATGGAATTGAATGGAATGGTTTAGAATGTGGATGGAATGTGGAATGGAATGTGGAATGCACTGGAATTGAACATGGAATGGAACGCGGGGTGGAAGGTGGAATGGGACTTGGAATGGAAAGTGCAATGGAAAGTGAAATGGAACGTGGGATGGAAGCTGGAATGGAACGTGGAAGAGAATGGAAAGGAAGGTGGAATGGAATGGAATGGAATGTGGAATGGAATGGAATGGCATTTGGAATGGAATGTGGAATGGAATGAAGTGGAATGTGGAATGGAAAGTGGTTTGGAATGGAATGGAAAGTGGAAAGCAATGCAATACAATGTGGAATGGAATAGAAAGGAATATGGAATGGAGAGGAATGGAATGTGGAATGGACTGGAATTGAACATGAAGTGGAACGTGGGAGTGAATGTGGAATGGAACGTGGAACGGAACATGTAATGGAACGTGGAAGAGAATGGAATGGAGCGTTGAATGGAATGGAATGGAGTTTGGAATGGAATGGAAAGGAATGGAATGGAATGTGGAATGGAGTGGAATGCGGAATGGAATGGATTGCAATGTAGAGTGGAATGTGGAATTTAATGGAATGGAATGTGGAATGGAATGTGGAATGGAATGGAATTGTCTGCAATGGAATGTTTAATGAAAAGAAATGGAATGTGGAAAGGAATGGAACGGAATGGAATGCTGTATGGATTGGAATGGAATACTGAATGGAATGGAACGGAATGGAATGGAATGTGAAATGGAATACAATGGAATTTGGAACGGAATGTAGAATGGAATGGAATGGAATGGAATGGAATGGAATGTGGAATGGAATGGAATGGAATGGGGAATGGAATGTGGAATGGAATGGAATGGAATGGAATGTGGAATAGCCCAGAATTGAAAATGGATTGGAATGTGGGAGGGAATGTGGAATGCAACGAGGAATGGAAAATGGAATGGAAAGTGTAATGGATAGTGGCATGGAACTTGGAATGGAACGTGGAACGGAAGGTGGAAGAGAATGAAACGGAAGGTGGAAAGAAACTGTATGGAATGTGGAATGGAATGGAAAGGAATGCAATGGAATGTGGAATGTAATGGATTGGAATGTAGAGTGGATTGTGAAATGCAATCTAATGGAAAATGGAATGCAATGTGGAAAGGAATGTTTAATGGAAAGGAATCGTCCGCAATGGATTGTGGAATGGAAAGTAGTGGAATGTGAAAAGGAATGGAGTAGAATGGAATGTGGAAAGAAATGGAGTGGATTGTGGAATGAAATGGAATGGAATGTAAAATGGAATGGAAAGGAATGTGGAACAGAATGTAAAATGGAATGGAATGGGATGTGGAATGCAATGTGGAATGGAATGGAATGGAATCTGGAATGGAAAGGAATGGAATGTTGAAAGGTATGGAATGTAATGTGGAATGCAATGGAATGTGGAATGGAATGCAAAGGAATGTGGAATGGAATGCCGAATGGAATGTGGAATGGAATGTAATGGAATTAGGAATGGAATGTGGAATCAAAAGTGAAACGGAATGTAATGGAATTTGTAATGGAATATGCAATGTAATAGAATGGAATGTGGAATGCAATGGAATGGAATGTATAATGGAATGAGTAATAGAATGTGGAATGGAATGTGGAATGGAATGGAATGGCAATGAATGTGGAATGGAATGGAATGGAATGTAGAATGGAATGTGGAATGGAAATTGGAATGGAATGTGGAATGGAATCTGCAATGGAATGGAAAGGAATGTGGAATGGAAAGGGGAATGGAATGTAATGGAATGTGGAAAGCAATGCAATGCAAAGCGGAATGGAATGGAATGGGATATGGAATGGAATGGAGTGGAATGTGGAATGGACTGGAATTGGAATTGGAATGGAACGTGGGATGCAACGTGGACAGGAATGTGGAATGGAAAATGGAATGTAACTGGAATGGAAAGTGGGATGGAACATGGAATGGAACGTGGAATGGAAAATCGAAGCGGATGGAATGGAAGGAGGACAGGAATGGAATGGAATGTGGAAAGGAATGGAAATGAATGGAATGGAATGTGGAATGGAATGGATTGGAATATATGGTGGAATGTGTAATGGAATGTAATGGAATCTGGAATAGAATGTGGATTGGAAAGTGGAATTGAATGGAGTGGTATAGAATGGAATGTGGAATGGAATGAAATGGAATGTGTAAAGTAATGGAATTGAGTAGAATGTGGAATGCAACGGAATTGAATTCGGAATGGAATGTAATGGAATGTGGAATAGAATGGAATGGAATGGAATGTGGAATAGAATGGAATGGATTGTGGAATGGAATGGAATGAAATGGAAAGGAACGTGAAATGGAAAGGAATGGAATGTGGAATGGAGTGTGGAATGTAATGAAATGGAATGTGGAATGGAAAGGAATAGAATGAAGAATGGAATGGAATGGAATTTGGATTGGAATGCGGAATGGAATGGAATGGAATGTGGAATGGAATGTGGAATGGACTGGAATGGAATGGAATGTGGAAAGCAATGCAATCCTATGTGGAATGGAGTGGAATGGAATATGGAATGAAACGGAATGGAATGTGGAATGGACTGGATTTGAACATGGAATGGAAAATGGGATGGAACTTGGAATGGAATGGGGAAAGGGAAATGTAATGCAACGTGGAATGGAAAGTGGGATGGGAAGTGGAATGGAACATGGAATGGAACGTGGAAGGGAATGGAATGGATGGTGGAATGGAATGGAAAGGAATGTGGAATGGAAGGGAAATGAATGGAATGGAAATTGGAACTGAATGGACTGGAATGTAGGGTGGAATGTGTAATGGAATGGAATGGAATGTGGAATGGAATGTGGAATGGAATCTGGAATGGAATGGAATGGTATGGAATGGAATGTGGAATGGAATGAAATGGAATGTGGAAAGAAATGGCATAGAATGGAATGTGGACTCGAATGTAATGGAATTTGGAACAGAATGGAATGGAACGTGGAATAGAATGGAATGGATTGTGGAATGGAATGGAATGGAATGGAATGGAATCGAACGTGAAATGGAATGGAATGGAATGTGGAATGGAATGTGGAATGGAAAGGATTGGAATGGAATGGAATGGAAAGGAAAGGAATGTGGAATGGAATGGAATGGAATGGAATGGAAGGGAATAAGAAATGGTATGGAATGGAATGGAACGGAATGGAACGAAATGGAATGGAAAGTAATGGAATGTGGAATGGAACGAAATGGTATTTGGAATGGAATGAAATGGAATATGGAATGGAATGTGGAATTGAATGGAAAGGAATGTGAAATGGAATGGAATGGAATGCAGTGGAATGTGTAATAGAATGGAATGGATTGTAGAATGGAATGAAATGGAATGTGGAATGGAATGTGGAATGGAATGGATTGTTAAACGGAATGGAATGGAATGTGGAATGGAATGGAATGGATTGTGGAATGGAATGAAATGGAATGTGGATTGGAAAGTCGAATGGAAAGGAATGTGCAATGGAATGGAATGGAATCTAGAATGGAATGCAGAATGGAATGGAATTGAAAGTGGAATGGCATGTGGTATGGAATGGAATGGAATATGCAACGGAACGGAATGGATTGTGGAATGGAATTGAATGGAATGGTTTAGAATGTGGATGGAATGTGGAATGGAATGTGGAATGGACTGGAATTGAACATGTAATGGAACGTGGAGTCGAACGTGGAATGGGACTTGGAATGGAAAGTGCAATGGAAAGTGAAATGGAACGTGGGATGGAAGCTGGAATGGAACGTGGAAGGGAATGGAATGGAAGGCGGAATGGAATGGAATGGAATGTGGAATGGAATGGAATGGCATTTGGAATGGAATATGGAATGGAATGAATTGGAATGTGGAACAGATAGTGGTTTGGAATGGAATGGAAAGTGGAAAGCAATGCAATGCAATGTGGAATGGAATCGAATGGAATATGGAATGGAGAGGAATGGAATGTGGAATGGACTGGAATTGAACAGGAAGTGGAATGTGGGAGTGAATGTGGAAAGGAACGTGGAACGGAACGTGTAATGGAACGTGGAAGAGAATGGAATGGAGGGTGGAATGGAATGGAATGGAGTTTGGAATGGAAGGGAAAGGAATGGAATGGAATGTGGAATGGAATGGAAAACGGAATGGAAAGGATTGCAATGTAGAGTGGAATGTGGAATGGAATGGAATGGAATGTGGAATGGAATGTGGAATGGAATGTGGAATGGAATGGAATGGTCTGCAATGGAATATGGAATGAAAAGAAATGGAATGTAGAAAGGAATGGAACGGAATGGAATTTTGAATGGATTGGAATGGAATACTGAATGGAATGGAATGGAATGGAATGGAATGTGAAATGGAATACAATGGAATTTGGAACGGAATGTAGAATGGAATGGAATGGAATGGAATGGAATGCGGAATGGAATGTGGAATGGAATGTGGAATGGAATGGAATGGAATGGAATGTGGAATGGACCAGAATTGAAAATGGATTGGAATGTGGGAGGGAATGTGGAATGCAACGAGGAATGGAAAAGGGAATGGAAAGTGTAATGGAAAGTCGCATGGAACTTGGAGTGGAACATGGAACGGAACGTGCAAGAGAATGAAACGGAAGGTGGAAAGAAATTGTATGGAATGTGGAATGGAATGGAAAGAAATGCAATGGAATGTGGAATGTAATGGATTGGAATGTAGAGTGGATTGTGAAATGCAATCGAATGGAAAGTGGAATGCAATGTGGAAAGGAATGTTTAATGGAATGGAATGGTCCGCAATGGATTGTGGAATGGAAAGTAATGGAATGTGAAAAGGAATGGAATAGAATGGAATGTGGAAAGAAATGGAATGGATTGTGGAATGAAATGGAATGGAATGTAAAATGGAATGGAAAGGAATGTGGAACAGAATGTGAAATGGAATGGAATGGGATGTGGAATGCAATGTGGAATGGAATGGAATGGAATCTGGAATGGAAAGGAATGGAATGTTGAAAGGTATGGAATGTAATGTGGAATGCAATGGAATGTGGAATGGAATGCAAAGGAATGTGGAATGGAATGCCGAATGGAATGTGGAATGGAATGTAATGGAATTAGGAATGCAATGTGGAATCGAAAGTGAAACGGAATGTAATGGAATTTGTAATGGAATATGGAATGTAATAGAATGGAATGTGGAATGCAATGGAATGGAATGTATAATGGAATGAGTAATGGAATGTGGAATGGAATGTGGAATGGAATGGAATGGCATTGAATGTGGAAAGGAATGGAATGGAATGTAGAATGGAATGTAGAATGGAAAGTGGAATGGAAATAGGAATGGAATGTGGAATGGAATCTGCAACGGAATGGAAAGGAATATGAAATGGAAAGGGGAATGGAATGGAATGTAATGGAATGTGGAAAGCAATGCAATGCAATGCGGAATGGAATGGAATGGGATATGGAATGGAAAGGAGTGGAATATGGAATGGACTGGAATTGAAATTGGAATGGAATGTGGGATGCAACGTGGACAGGAATGTGGAATGGAAAATGGAATGGAACGTGGAATGGAAAGTGGGATGGAACGTGGAATGGAACAGCGAAGGGGATGGAATGGAAGGAGGACAGGAATGGAATGGAATGTGGAATGGAATGGAAATGAATGGAATGGAATGTGGAATGGAATGGATTGGAATATATGCTGGAATGTGTAATGGAATCTAATGGAATGTGGAATAGAATGTGGATTGGAAAGTGGAATTGAATGGAGTGGTATAGAAAGGAATGTGGAATGGAATGAAATGGAATGTGTAAAGTAATGGAATGGAATAGAATGTGGAATACAACGGGATTTAATTCGGAATGGAAAGGAATGGAATGTGGAATAGAATGGAATGGATTGTGGAATGGAACAGAATGGAATGGAAAGGAACGTGAAATGGAAAGGAATGGAATGTGGAACGGAGTGTGGAATGTAATGAAATGGAATGAAATAGAATGTGGAATGGAAAGGAATGGAATGTGGAATGGTATGGAATGGAATGTGGAATGGAATGGAAAGTGAAATGGAATGGAATGTGGAATGGAATGAAATGGAACGGAATTTGAAATGGAGTAGAATAGAACATGGAAAGGAATGGAATGGAATGTGGAATGGAAAGTGAAATGGAATATAATGGAATGTGGAATGGAATATGAAATGGAATGGAATGAATGTATTCGGAAATGGAATGTGGAATGGAATTTGGAACGGAATGTTGAATGGAATGTGGAATGGAATGGAATGGAATTTGGAATGGAATGTGGAATGGAATGCAATGAAATGTGGAATGGAAAGTTGAATGGAATGGAATGGAATGGAATGTGGAAGGCAATGCAATGCAATGTGGAAGAGAGTGGAATGGAATATGGAATCGAATGGAATGGAATGTGGAATGGACTGGAATTGAACATGGAATGGGACGTGTGATGGAACGTGGAATGGAATGGGGAATGGAGAATTGAATGGAAAGTGGAATGGAAAGTGGGATGGAAAGTGGAATGGAATGTGGAATGGAACATGGAAGGGAATGTAATGAAAGGTGCAATGGAATGGAATGGAATGTGGAATGGAACGCAAATGAATGAAATGGAATGTGGAATGGAATGGATTGGAATGTAGGGTGGAATGTTGAATAGAATGTAAAGGAATGTGGAATGGCATTTGGAATGTAATGTGGAATGCAATGGAATGGTATGGAATAGAATGTGGAATGGAATAAAATGGAATGTGAAAGGAATGGCATAGAATTGAATGTGGAATGGAACGGAATGGAATTTGGAATAGAATGGAATGGAATGTGGAATAGAATGGAATGGATTTTGGAATGGGATGGAATGGAATGGAACTTGGAATGGGATGGAATGGAACGTGAAAGTGAATGGAATGGAAATTGGAATGGAATAGAATGGAACGTGGAATGGAATGGAATAGAATGGAACGTGGAATGGAATGGAAGGCAATGGAATGTGGAATGTGATGGAATTGAAAGAGGAATGCAAGGGAATGGAATGAGGAATGGAATGGAATGGCATGGAATCTGAAATGGAATGTGCAATGGATTGGCATGCAATGCGGAATGGAATGGAATGGAATGTGGAATGGAATGGAAAGGATTGTGGAATCAAATGTGGAATGGAATGGAATGGAATTTGGAATGGAAAGTGGAATGGAATGCAATGGAATGTAGAATGGAATAGATTGGAATTTGGAATGGAAAGTGGATTGGAATGGAATGGAATGTGGAATGGAATGGAATGGAACGGAACGTGAAATGGAATGTGGAATTTAACGTGGAATGGAAACTGAAATGGAACATGCAATGGAAAGCTGAATGGAATGGAATGGAATCTGGAATGAAATGTGTAATAAAATGGATTGGAATGTGGAATGCAATGTGGAATGGAATGGAATGGAACGTGGAATGGAACGGAAAGGAATGTGGAATGGAATGGAAGGGAATGTGGAATGGAATTTGGAATGGAAAGGAATGGAATGTGGAATTGAATGTGGAATGGAAAGGAATGGAACGTGGAATGCAATGAAATGGAATGTGGAATGAGATGGAATGGAAAGTGGAATGGAATGTGGAACGGAATGGAATGGTATGTGGAGTGCAATGTGGAATGGAATGGAATTTGAAATAGAATCGAATGGAATGTTAAACGCAATGGAATGGAAAGTGGAATGGAATGGTAAGGAATGTGGAATGGAATAGAATGTAATATGGGATGGAACGTGGAAAGGAATGGAATGTGGAATGGAAAGGAATGGAATGGAATATGAAATGGAATTGAATATGGAATGGAAGGCAATGGAATGTGGAATGAAATGTGGAATAGAATGGAATGGAATGTGAACTGCAATGGAATGGAATGTCGAAAGGAATTGAATGCAATGTAGAATGGAATGTGGAATGGAATGTAAAGGATTGTGGAATGGAATGGAATGGAATGTGGAATGGAATGTAGAATGGAATTGAATGGAATGCAGAATGGAATGGAAAGGAATCTGGAATGGAATGGAATGGAATGTGGAATGGAACGTGGAATGAAATCGAATGGAATATGGAATGGAATTTGGAATGGAAAAGAATGGAATGTGGAATTGAATGTGGAATGGAAAGGAATGGTATTTGGAACGGAATGTGGAATGTAATGAAATGGAATGTGGAATGAGATGCAGTGGAATGTGGAATGGAATGTGGAACGGAATGCAGTGGCATGTGGAATGGAATGTGGAATACTTGGAATTTAATGTGGAATGGAATGGAATGTAATTAGAATGGAATGTGGAATGCAAAGTAATGGAAAGTGTAATGGAATATGGAATGGGATGGAATGGAATGTGGAATGGAAAGTGGAATGGAATGGAATGGAATGCAAAATGGAATGTGGAATTGAATGGAATGGAATTTGGAATGGAATGTGTTATGGAATGGAATGGAATGTTGAATGGTATGTGGAATGGAATGTGAAATGCAACGGAATGGAATGTGGAATGGAATGGAATGGAATATGTAATGGTATAGAATGGAATGTGGAATGGAACGTGTACTGGAATGGAATGTGGAATGGAATGGAATGGAATGGAATGGTATACGGAATGGAATTGAATGGTATACGGAATGGAATTGAATGTGGAATGGAATGGAATGGAATGTGGAATGGAATGTGGAATTTAATGGAATGCAATATGTACTGCAAAGGAATGGAATGTCGAAAGGAATGGAATGGAATGTGGGATGGAATGTGAAATGGGATGGAAAGGAATGGGTAATGGAATGTTGAATGGAATGGAATGGACTGCAGAATGGAATGTGGAATTGAATGTAATGGAATGTGGAATGGAATGTGGAATTGGATGGAATGGAATGTGGAATGGTATGTGGAAGGGAACGTGGAATGAAGTGGAATGGAATGAGGAATGGAATGGAATGGAAAGCTGAATGGAATGTGGAATGGAAAGGAATGGAATGCAATGTGGAATGGGATGGAATGGAATGGAATGAAATGTGAAATGGAACGTGGAATGGAATGGAATGGAACATGGAATAGAATGGAATGGAAGGTGAAATGGAATGGAATGGAACGTCGAATGGAATGGAACGGAATTTGGAATTGAATGCAATGGAATGGGGAATGTAATGGAAATGAAAGTAGAATTCAAAGGAATAGAATGTGGAATGGAATTGAATGGAATGTGGATTGGAATGTAATGGAATGCGGAAAGGAATGTGGAATGAAATGGAATGGAATGTTGATGCAATGGAAAGAATGTGGAATGGAATGTGGAATGCGATGAATTGGAATGTGGAATGGAATGGAATGGAATGTGTAATGGAATGTGGAAAGGAAAGGAATGGAATATGGAATGGAATGTGTAAAGCTTGGAAAAGAATGTGGAATGGAATGGAATGGAATGTGGAATAGAATGTGGAATGGAATGGAATATAGTGTGGAATGGAATCTCGAATGCCTTGTAATGGAATGTGGAATTGAATATGGAATGGAATGGAGTGTAATGGAAAGGAATGTGGAATGGAATGCAGTGGAATTGAATGGAAGCAAATGTGGAATGGAACATGGAATGGAATGGAGTGGAATGGAATGGAATCAAATATGCAATGGAACGTGGAATGGAATGGAGTGCAATGGAACGCAATGTGGAATGGAAAGGAATGGACTGTGGAATGGAATATAATGTGAAATGTGATGTGGAATGCAATGGAATAAAATGTGGAAAGGAATGTGGAATGGAATGTGGAATGGAATGTGGAATGGAATGGAATGGAATGTGGAATGGAATGTGGAATAGAATGTGCAATGGAATGGAATGGAATGGAATGTGGATTGGAATATGGAATGGAATGGAATGTGGAATGGAATGGAATGGAATGGAATGCAATGTGGAATGGAATGGAATGGAATGTGGAAAGGAATGGAATTGAAAGTGGAATGGAATGGAATGGAACGTAGAATGGAATGGAATGGAACACGGAATGGAATTGAATGGAATCGAATGTGGAATAGAATGGAGTGGAAGTTGGAATGGAAGGGAATGGAATTGAATGGAATGTGCAATGGAATTAAATTGAATGTGGAATGGAAGAGAATGGAATGGAAATGTATGTGGAAAGGAACGGAATAGAATATGGAATGGAATGTGGAAACGAATGGAATGGTATTTGCAATGAAATGTGGAATGGAAGAGAATGGAATGGAAAGATATGTGGAAAGGAACGGAATGGAATATGGAATGGAATGTGGAAACGAATGGAATGGTATATGGAATGCAATGTGGAATGGAATGGAAAGACACGTGGAATGAAATGGAACAGAATGTGTAATGAAATGAGGAATGGAACGTGGAATAGAATGGAATGGAATGTGGAATATAATGGAATGGAATGTGGAATGGAAAGGAATGGAATGGAATTTGGAATGGAAGGGTATGAAATGTGGAATGGTATGGAATGCAATGTGGAATGGAATGGAATGAGGAATGGAATTGAATGGAATGGAATGTGAAATGGAATGGAATGGAATGTGAAACGTAATGGAATGGAATACAATGTAGAATGGAATAGAATGGAATGTAAAGGAATGTAGAAAGGAAAGGAATGTAAAGTGGAATGGAATGTGTAATGGAAAGTGGAATGGAATAGAATGGAACGTGGAATGGAAAGTGGAATAGAATGGAGTGGATTCTGGAGTGGAATTGAATGGCTTGTGGAATGGAATGGAATGGAAAGGAATGTCTAAAGGAAAGCATAATTAAATGGAATGGAATATGGATTAGAATGGAATGGAATATGGAATTGAACGTGGAATGGAATGGAAAGGAAATGAATGGAATGTGGAACGGAATGTGGAATGCAATGGAATGGAATGGAATGGAATCTGGAAAGGAAGGTGGAATGGAATGGAATGGAATGTGGAATGGAATGTGGAATGCAATGCGGAATGGAATGGAATGGAATGTGGAATGGAATGGAATGGAACGTGGAATGGAATGTGGAGTGGAATGGAATGGAATTTGGAATGGATTGTAATGGAATGTGGAATGGAATGTGTTATGTAATGGAATAGAATATGAAATGGAGTGGAATGGAAAGTGGGATGGAATGCAGAATGGAATGGAGTGGAATGTGGAATGCAATGGAATGTAATGGACTGTGAAATGGAAACAGAATGGATTGTTTAATTGAATGGAATGGAACGTGGAATGGAAAGGAATGGAAAGAAATGGAATGGAATGTGGAATGCAATGTGGAATGGATGGTGGAATGCAACGTGGGATAGAACGTGGAATGGAACATGGAAAGGAATGTGGAATGGAATGTGGAATGGAATGGAATGGAATGGGTAATGGAATCCAATGGAATGGAATGTGGAATGGAATGGAATGGAATGGAATGTGGAATGGAATGGAAAGGAACCTGGGATTGAATGTGGAATAGAATGGAATGGAACGCAGAATGGTATATGAAAAGGAATGGAATAAAATGTTGAATAGAAGATGGAATGGAACGTGGAATGGAAAGTGGAATGGAACGTAGAGTGGCACGTGGAATGGAATGTGGAATGGAATGGAATGGAATGTTAATGGAATGTGGAATGGAATTGAATGGAATGTGGAATGGAATGGATTGCAACGTTGAATTGAATGTGGATAGGAATGGAGTGGACTGTGGAATTGATTGGAATTGAATGTGGAATGGAATGTGGAATGGTATGGAATGTGGGATGGTAAGTGGAATGGAATGCAATGGAATGTGGAATGGAATGGAATGGAATGGAATGTGGAATGGAAAGATGAATGGAATGGAATGGAATGGAATGTGCAATGGAATGTGGAATGGAATGGAATGGAATGGAAAGTGGAATGGAATGTGGAATAGAATGGAAAGGAATGGAATGTGGAATGGAATGGAATGGAATTTGGAATGGAATGTGGAATCTAAGGGAATGGAATGTGGAATGAAAAGCAAAGGAATGTTTAATGGAATGGAAAGGAATGTGGAATGCACTCTGGAATGGAATGGAATGGAATGTGGAATGAAACGTGGAATGGAATGGAATGGAATGTAATATGGATTTGAATGTGGAACGGAAAGGAGTGGAATGTGGAAAGGAATGGATTGGAATCCAATAGAATTTGAAATCGACTGGAATGGAATGTGGAATGGAATCAATGGAATGTGGAATTGAATGTGGAATGGAATGGAGTGGAATGTGGAATGCTATATCAAATGGAATGGAATGGAATGTGGAATGGAATGGAATTTGGAATGGAATGGAATGGAATGTGGAATGCAATGTGGAATGCAATGTAGTGGAACGTGGAATGGAATGTGTAATGGAATGGAGTGGAATGTGGAAAGGAACGTGGAATATAGCCTGGCATGGAACGGGGAATGGAATGTGGAATGGAATGGAATGGAATGTGAAATGGAACGTTAAATAGAACGTGGAATGGAACCTGGAATGGAATGGAATGTGCAATGGAATGTGGAATGGAACATGGAATGGAACGTGGAATGGAACCTGGAACGGAATGTGGAATGGAATGTGGAATGGATGGTGGAATGAAACATTGGATGGAACTTGGAATGGAATGTGGAAAGGAATGTGAATGGAATGTGGAATGGAATGGAATGGAATGTGGAATGCAATGGAATGGAATATGGAATGGAATGTGGAAAGGGGTGGAATGGAATGTGGTATTGATTGGAACGGAATGGAATGTGGAATGGAATGGAATATAATGTGTAACGGAATGTGGAATGGAAAGGAATGAAACGTGGAATGGAGGGTGGAATTGAATGAGAACTGGAACTTGGAAAGGATCGTGGAATGGAAAGAGGAATGGAACATGGAATGGAATGTGGAATGGAATGTGGAATGGAATGCAATGGATCGTGGAATGGAATGGAATGGAATGTGCCGTGGAATGTGGAAAGGAATGGAATGGAATGTGCAATGCTATGTGGAATGGGGTGGAATGGAACCTGGAAAGGAACGTGGAATGGCACGTGGAAAGGAATGGAATGGCATGGAATGGAATGTGGAATGGAATGATATCGAATGGAACGAGGAATGAAATGGAATGGAAAGTGGAATGGAATGGAATGGAACCTGGTATTGAAAGTGGAATGGAACGGAATGGAACGTGGAAAAGTATGTGAAATGGAATGGAATAAAATATGGAATAGAACGTGGAATGGAACGTGGAATGAAAGTGGAATGGAACGTGGAGTGGCACGTGGATTGGAATGGAACGTGGAATAGAATGTGGAATGGAAAGTGTAATGGAATAGAATGGAATGTGGAATGAGATGGAATGGATTGTGGAGTGGAATTGCATGGCTTGTGGAAAGGAATGGAATGGAAAGGAATGTGGAATGGAAAGCGGAATGAAATGCAATGGAATGTGGAATCGAAAAGAATGGAAGGTGGAATACAACGTGGAATGGAATGGAACAGAATATGGAATGGAACTTGGAATGGAATGGCGAATGTGTCGTGGAATGGAATGGAATGTTGAACGGAATGTGGACCAGAATGTGGAATGGAATGGAATGGAATGTGGAATGGAAAGTGGAATGAAATGGAATGCAATGTGGAAAGGAAAGGAAAGGAATGTGGAATTGATTGGAATGAAATGTGGAATGGAAAGGAATACAAAGTGGAATGGAAAGTGAAATGGCACATGGAATGGAAAGTGCAGTGGAATGAGGAGTGGAACATGGAAAGAACTGTGGAATGGAATTGAATGGAATGTGGAATGGAATGTTAAATGGAATGTGGATTGGAATAGAATGGAATGTGGAATGGAATGTGAAATGGAATGGAAGAGAATGTGGAGTGGAATGGAATGGATTGTGGAACGGAATGGAATGTAGAATGGAATGGAATGTGGAATGGAAGGGAATGCAATGTGGAAACCAATGTATTGGAATGTGGAACGCAATGTGGAATGGAATGGAATGGAATGGAATGTGGAACGAAATGTGGAATGGAATGCAATGTGGAATGGAATGGAATGGATTGAAATGAAATGTGGAAAGGAGTGGAATGCAATAGAATATGAAATGGAAATTGAATGGAATGTTTAATGGAATGGAATGGAATGTGGAATGAAATGGAATGGAATGTGGAATGGAAAGGAATGTGGAATGGAATGTGGAATGGATTGTGGAATGGAATGGAATGGAATTTGGAATGGATTGTAATGGAATATATAATGGAATGTGTCATGTAATGGAATGGAATGTGAAAAGGAATAGAATGGAAAGTGGGATTGAATGCAGAAAGGAATGGAACGGAATGGAGTGGAACATGGAATGCAATGGAATGTAATGGAATGTGAAATGGAAATAGAATGAAATATTTAATGAAATGGAATGGAACGTGGATTGGCATGTGGAAAGGAATGGAATGGAATGGAATGGAATGGAATGCGGATTTCAAAGGAATGGAACGGAATGCGGAATGCAATGGAATGGAACCGAATGAAATGTGGAATGCAATGGAAAGTGGAAAGTAATGTAATGAAACAAGGAATCGAATGGAATGGAATGTGGAATGGAATGTGGAATGGAAGTGAGTGTGTAATGGAATGTGGAATGGAACGTGCAATGGAATGTAGTGGAATGGAATGTGGAATGCAATGCAATGGAATGGAAGATTTAATAGATTGGAATGGAATGGAATCGAATACGGTATGGAATGGAATGGAATTCAATGTGGTATGAAATGTAATGGAATGTATAATGGAACGCGGAATGGAATGGAAAAGACTGTGGAATGGAATGGATTGGAATGTGAAATGGAACGTGGAATGGAATGTAATGGAATGCGAAATGGAATGGAATGGAACTTGGAATGGATTGCAATGGAAAGTGGAATGGATTGGAAAGGAATGTGGAATGCAATGGAATGGAATGCGGAATGGAATGGAACTGACCCTGGAATTCAATGGAATTAAATGTGGAATGGAATGGAATGGCACAGAATGCGGAATGGAATGTGGAATGGAATGGCATGGAATGTGCAATGCATTGTGGAAAGGAATGGAATGGAAAGTGGAATAGAATGGAATGGAACGTGGAATGGAATGGAATGGAATGGAATGTGCAATGGAAAGGAATGGAATGGCAAATTGAATGGAATGGAATGTGGAATGGAATGAAATGGAATGGAATGTTTAATGGAATGGAATGGAATGTGGAGTGGAATGGATTATGGAATGGAATTTGCAGTGGAATGTGGAATGGAATGGAATGGAATGCAGAATGGAATGTAATGGAATTTGGAAATGATTGGAATGGAATTGAATGAGGAAAGGAATGTGAAATGAAATGTGTAATGTAATGGAATGGAATGTGTAATGGAATGGAAAGGAATGTGGAATGGAACGTGGAATGGAATGTGGAATGGAATGTGGAATGGAATGTGGAATGGAAAGGAATGGAATGTGGATTGGAATGCAACGGAATGTGGAATAAAATGAATTGGAATGGAATGTGGAATGGAATGTGGAATGGAATGGAATAGAATGTGGAACAGAAAGGAGTGGAATGGAATGTGGAATGGAATGTCGAATGGAATGGAATAAAATGTGGAATAGAGCAGAATGGAGTGGAATGTGGAATGGAATGTGAAATGGAGTGGAATAGAATGTGAAATGGCATGTGGATTGGAATTTGGAAGGGTAAGTGGAATGCAACGTGGAATGGGAAGTGGAATGGAATGGAATGGAACGTGTAATGGAATGTGGAATTGAATAGAAAGAAATGTGGAATGGAATGGAATGCAATGCGGAATGGAATGGAATTTAATGTGGAATGGAATGTGGAAAGGAAACTGGAATGGAAAGGAATGGAATGTGGAATGGAACGTGGAATGTAATTGATTGGACCTTGGAATGGATCATTGAATGGAACGTGAAATGGAATGGAAAGTAATAGGGAATGGAATGGAACGGAATGTGGAATGGAATGGAAAGAGGAATTGAATGGAATGGAATGTGAAATGGAATATGGAACAGAATGTGAAACTGAATGGAATGGAATGTGGAATGGAATGTTGTAAGAAACGAGGAATGGAATATGGAAAGGAATGGGGAAAGAAAAGTGAAATGGAACGGAATGGAATGTGAAATGGAATGTGGAATGCAATGGAATGGAATGTGAGATGGATTGGAATGGAATGTGGAATGGAATGTAGAACCGAATGTGAAAAGGAATGTTCAATGGAATGTGGAAAGGAATCTGGAATTTAACGGAATGGAATGTGAAATGGAATGTAATGTGAAATGGAATGGAAAGGAATGTTTAATGGAATGTATAATGAAATGCAATGGAATGTGGAATGGAATGTGGAAAGGAATGTGGAACGAAACCGAAAGGAATGTGGAATCGGATGTGGAATGGAGTGTGGAATGGAATGGAACGGAATGTGGAATGGAATGGATTATAATGTTGATTGGAATGGGGAATGGAATGTGGAAGGGAATGTGGAATGGAATGTGGAAGGGAATGAGGAATGGAATGGAACGGAATGTGAAATGGAATGGAATGGAATTAGGAATGGTATGTGGTATGGAATGGAATGGAATGTGGAATGGAATATGGAAAGGAATGTGAAATGGAACGGAATGGAATGTGGAATGGAATGTGGAATGCAGTGTGGAATGGAATGTGGAATGGAGTGTGGAATGCAATGTTGAAAGGAATGGAATGGATTGTGGAACAGAAGGTGGAATGGAATATGGAATGGAATGAAATGGAATGCAGAATGGAATGGAATGGAATGTGGAATGGAATTGAATGGAATGGTGAAAAGAATGGAATGGAAAGAAGTGTGGAATAGAATGGAATGGAATGTGGAATGGAACGGAAAGGAGTGTGGAATGGAATGGAATGGAATGGAATGTGAATTGAAATGTGGAATGTAAAGTGGAACGGCATGAAATGGAACCTGGAACGGAATGGAATCGAACGTGGAATAGAATGGAATGGAACGTGGAATGGAATGCAGAATGGAATGGAATGTAACGTGGAATATAACATGGAATGGAATAGAATGGAACGTGGAATGAATGTGGAATGGAACTTGGAATGGAATGGAATGGAACGTGGAATGGAACGTGGAATGGTATGGAATGGAAAGTGGAATGGAACGTGGAATGGAACGGTTATTGGAAAGTGGAATGGAACGGAATGGAATGTGGAATTCAATGTAGAATGGAATGGAATGGAATGTTGAATGGATGGTGGAATGGAATGGAATGGAATGTGGCATGAAATTTGGAATGGACTGTGGAATAGAATGTGGAATGAAATGAATGTAATGTGGAATGGAATGTGAAATGAAAAGTGGAAGGGAATGGAATGGAATGTGGAATGGAATGAAATGTAATGTGGAACGGAATGGAATGGAATACGGAATGGAATGGAATGGAATGGAATGTGGAATGGAAAGGAATGGAATTGAATGGAAAGGAAAGTGGAATGGAATGCAATGTAACGTGGAAAGGAATGGATTGGAATGTGGAATGGAATGTGGTATGGAATGGAATGGAATGGAATGTGGAATGGAAGGAACGAAATGAAATGGAATGTGGAATGGAACGTAATGGAATAGAATGGAATGTTTAATTGATTGGAAAGGAATGTGGAATGGAATGTGGAATGGAATGGGATGGAATGTGGAATGGAATCTGGAATGGAATGGAATGAAATGGAATATGGAATGGAATGGAATGGAGTGGAATGGAAAGTCGAACGGAATGGAATGGAATGTGGAACGGAATGGAATGGAATGTAGAATGGAATGGAATCTGCTATGGAATGTGGATTGGTATGGAATGGAATGTTGAATGGAATGTGAAATGGAATGGGATGGAATGTAGAATGGAATGTGGAATGCGATGGAATTGAATGGAATGTGGAATGCTATATAATGTGGAACGGAATGGATTGGAATGTGGAAAGGGGTGTGCAGTGGAAAGGGGTGTGGAATGGAAAGGAATGGAACGTGAAATGGATTGTGGAACGGAACGTGGAACGGAACGTGTAAGGGAATGCAATGGAATACAACGTGGAATCGAATGCAATGTTATGTGGAGTGGAATGGATTGGAATGTGGAACGGACTGTGAAATGGAATGGAATGGCACGTGAAATGGATAGTGGAACGGAACGTGGAACGGAATGTGTAATGGAATGCAACGTGGAATGGTATGGAATGTGCAATGGATAGGAATGGAATCTTGAATGGAAAAGAATGGAATCGAATGGAATTTGGAATGGAATCGAATGGAATGGAATGTGGAATGCAAGGGAAGGGAATGTGGAATGGAATATGGAATGGATTGGGATGAAAAGTTGAATGGAATGTTGAATGGAATGGAATGCAATGTGGAATGGAATGTCGAATGTAAGGTAATGTAATGGGGAATGGATTGTTGAATGGAATGGAATGGAATGTGTAAAGGAATAGTATGGAAAGTGGAATGGACTGCAATGGAATTGAATGGAATGTGAAATGCAATATGGAATGGAATGGAATGGAATGCGGAATGGAATGGAATGTAAAGTGGAATGGAAAGGAATGGAATGGAATGGAATTTGGCATTGAATGTAATGGAATGTAGAAAGGAATGGAATGGAAAATGGAACAGAATGTATAATGGAATGGAATAGAATGTGGAATGGAATGTGGAGTGGAATGGAATGGAATGCAGAATGGAATGTGGAATGGAATGGAATGGAATGTTTAATGGCGTGGAATGGAATGTGGTATGGAAGTCAATGAAATTTGTAATGGAATAGAGTGGAATGTGGAATGTAATGTAATGGAAGGGAATGGAATGTGGAATGGAATATGCAATAGAAAGCGGAATAGAATGGAATGGAATGTGGAATGCAATGGGATGGAATGTGGAATGGAATGGAATTGAATGGAATACGGAATGGAAAGTGGAATGGAATGGAATGGAATGTGGAATTGAATGGAACGGAATGTCGCGTGTAATTTGGAATGGAATGGAAAGGAATTCAGAACGGAATGGAAAGGAATGGAATGGAATGTAGTGGAAAAGATCGTGGAATGGAACCTGCAGAGGAACGTGGAATGGAATGTGGAATAGAATCGTATGCAATGTGGAATGGAATGTGGAATGGAATGGAATGGAATTTGGAATGGAATGTGGAATGGAATTGAATGGAACGTGGAATGGAATGGAATGCAGAGGAATGTGGAATGGAATGGAGAGGAATGGAATGGAATGGAATGTGCAATGGAATGGAATGGAATAGAATGGAATGTGGAATGGAATGGAATGGAATTTAGAATGGAATGTGGAATGGAATGGGATGTAGAATGGAAAGTGGAATGGAAAGGGATGGAAAGTGGAATGGAATCTGAATGTAATGGAATGGAATGGAATGTGGAATGGAATGGAATGGAATTGAATTTGGGTCGGAATGGAATGGAATTTGGAATGGAATGGAATGGAATGTGGAATGGAACATGGAATTGAATGGAATGTGGAATGTAACATAATGGAATGTGTAATGGAATGGAATGGAATGCGGAATGGTGAGGAATGGAATGTGGAATGGTGAGGAATGGAATATGGAATGGAATGGAATGCAATGTGGAATGCAATTGAATGGGTTGAAATGGAAAGAGGAATGGAATTGAATGGAATGTGGAATGGAATGTGGAATGGAAAGTGGAACAATGTTGAATGCAATGTGGAATCGAATGTGGTAAACAATGGAGTGGAATGTGGAATGGCATGGAATGGAATGTGAAATGGAATGGAATTGAAGGGAATGAAATGTGGAATGGAGTGGGATGGAATGTGGAATGGAATGGAATGCAATACGGAATGGAATGAAAAGGAATGGAATGTGGAATAAAATGGAATGTAATGGAATGGACTGGAATGGGGAATGGAATGGAAATTAATGCGGAATGGAATGGAATGAAATGTTGATGAAATTTGGAATGGAAAGTGATGGAATGTGGAATGGAATGTGGAATGGAAACGAATAGTATGGAATGTGGAATGGAGTGGAATATAATGGAATATGGAACCGAATGGAATTGAATGTGGAACGGAATGGAATGGAATGTGGAATGGAATTGAATGTGGAACGCAATGGAATGGAATGTGGAATGGAATGGAATCTGGATTGGAAAGTGAAATTGAATGTGTAATTCAATGGAATGTAATGGAGTGTGGAGTGGAATGGAATGTGGAATGCAATGGAATGAAATGCGGAATGGAGTTGAATGGAATGTGGAGTGGAATGGAATTCATTGTTAAATGGAAAGGAATGCGGAATGCAGTGGAATGGAATGGAACGATAATGGAATGGAATGGAAGGGAATGTGGAATGGAATATGGAACAGAATGTGGAATGGAATGTAGAATGGAATATGGAAAGGAATGTGGAATGTAATGGAATGGAATGTGAAATGGAATGGAATGAAATGTGGAATGGAATGTGGAATGGAATGGGATCGAATGTGGAATAGAATGGAATCTAATGTTGAATAGAATGGAATATGGAATGGAATGGAATGGAATGTGGAATGAAATATGGAAAGGAATGTGGAATGGAATGAGGAAAGGAATGTGGAATGTAACTTAATGGAATGTGAAATGGAATGGAATGAAATGTGGAATGGAATGTGCAATGAAACTTGGAGTTTAACGGAATGGAATGTGGAAGGGAATGTGGAGTAAAATGTGGAATGGATTGTGGAAAGGAACGGAATGGAAAGTGCAATGGAAAGTGGAAAGTATTGTGGAATGGAACGTAAAATGGAAAGTATTGTGGAATGGAACGTAAAATGGAACATTCCATTCCTTTCCATTCCATTCCATTACACATTCCATTCCACATTCCATTCTCGTCCATTCCTCATTGCATTATATTCTATTCCACATTAAATTCTATTCAATTCCATTGCACTTGCCTTTCCAATCCATTCCAAGTTCCATTCCATTACATTCCACATTCCTTTCCATTCCATTCCACATTCCATTCCACATTCCAGTCCTCTCCATTCCACATTATATTCCATTCCATTCCTCTTTCAATTCCACTTTCTATTCCACGTTCAATTGCACGTTCCATACACGTTCCATTCCACATTCCATGCCACGTTCCATTCCAGGTTCCATTCCATTCCATTAAACATTCCATTCCATTCCATTCCACATTCCATTCCATTCCTTTCCAATCCATTCCTCATTCCATACCTTTCCATTCCACATTGTATTACACATTAAATTCCACATTCCAATCCACATTCCATTCCACATTCCATTCCCTACCATTGCACATTCCATTCCATTCAACGTTCCATTCCAAATTCCGTTATATACCATTCCACATTGCATTCCATTCCATTCCACACTCCATTCAACATTCCATCCAATTCCATTCCATATTCTGTTTCATTCCATTCCACATTCCATTCCATTCCAGTCCACATTCCATCCCATTGCATTACACATTGCATTTCATATTCCATCCCATTCCATTACATATTCCATTCCATTCCACATTCCATTCCATTCCATTACATATTCCATTCCATTCCACATTCCGCTCCCTCCCATTAAACCTTCCCTTCCATTCCGTTTCACATGGCATTCTATTCCATTCCATTCCACATTCCATTCTAATCCATTCCACTTTCTATTCCATTCAACTCCAGTCTATTCCAGTCCACATTCCATTCCATTCCATTCCATTCCATATTCCATTCAATTACATTTAACATTCCTTTCCATTCCATTCTACATTCCATTATATTCCATTCCACATACCATTACATTCCATTCCACATTCCATTCCACGTCCCGTTCCATTCCATTCCATTCCATTCCACGTCCCGTTCCATTCCATTCCATTCCATTCCACCTCCCATTCCATTCCTTTCCATTCCATTCCACGTTCCGTTCCATTCCATTCCACATTCCATACCACATTCCTTTCCATTACTTTCCACATTACATTCTATTCCATTCCACATTCCATTCTATTCCATTAAACATTCCATTCTATTTCCATTTCACATTCCATTCCATTCCATTCCATTCCACATTAAACTCCATTCTGTTACATTAAATTCCACATTCCATCCCAATTTCCATTCCATTCCATTCCATTTCACATTCAATTCCAATCGATTCCACATTCCATTTCACATTCCATTCCATTCCATTCCATTCCACATTCCATTCCATTCCATTAAACATTCCATTCTATTTCCATTTCACATTCCTTTCCATTCCATTCCACATTCCATTACATTCCGTCCCATTCCACTCCACATTCCACTCCATTCAATTCAATTCCACATTCCATTCCGTACCATTCCATGTTCCATTCCACATTCCATTCCACGTTCCATTCCACGTTTCTTTCCATGTTCCATTCCACATTCCATTCCATGTTCCATTCCACATTCCATTCCATTCCATTTCACGTTCCATTCCTCATTCCTTTCCAAGTTCCATTGCAAGTTCCATTCCACATTCCACTCCACGTTCCATTCCTTTCCATTCCACGATAAATTCCACGTTCCATTCTACATTACATTCATTTCCATTCCACCTTCCCTTCCACATTCCATTCCATTCCATCACACTTTCCATTCCATTCCATTCCCTGTTCCATTCCACATTCCAATACACATTCCATTCCACCTTCCATTCCACGTTCCATACCATTAGATTCTGCATTCCATTCCATTCCATTCCACATTCCAATCAGTTCCATTCCATTCCATATTCCATTCCACATTCCATTCCATTACATTACACGTTCCATTCCACGTTCCATTCCATTCCATTCCTCGCTCCATTCCATCTTACATTCCAAGTTCCTTTCCACCTTCCATTCCGTGATCCATTCCATTCCATTCCACGTTCCATTCCACGTTCCACTCCTCATATCATTCCACATTCCATTAAACATTCAATTCCACATTCCATTCCATTCCATTCCACATTGCATTCCATTGCAGTCCACCATCCTTATAACATTCCATTCCATTCCATTTAAACGTTCCGTTCCATGCCATTCTGCATTCCATTCCACCTACCATTCCATTCAACTCTCCCTTTAAACATTCCATTCCATGCCATTCCACATTCCATTCCAACTTCCGTTCCATTCCACATTCAATTCCACATTCAATTCCACCCTCGATTCCATAGCATTCCACATTCCATTCCATATTCAGTTACATTCCATTGTACGTTCCATTCCACTTTCCATTCCACGTTCAATTCCACATTCTATTCGACATTCCATACCATTCCATTCCATTCCACATTCCATTCCACATACGATTCCATTGCATTCCACATTCCATTCCACATTCTATTCCACATTCCATTCCACATTCCATTCCATTCCATTCCACGTTCCATTACACGATACTTTCCACATTCCCTTCCACGTTCCATTCCACGTTCCATACCATTCCCTTCCACGATCCATTCCACTTTCCATTCCATTCCATTCCACGTTCAATTCCACATTGCATTGCACATTCCATTCCACGTTCCATTCCACATTCCCTTACACGTTTCATTCCACATACTATTCCATTTTCCATTCCATTCAATTCCACGTTCCATTCCACATTCCTTTCCAATCCATTCCATGTTCCGTTCCATGTTCCATCCCTCATTCCGTTCCACATTGCATTCCATTGCATTCCACATTCCACTCCACATTTCATCCCATGCCATTCCACATTCCATTCTACATTCCTTTCCACATCCCATTGCACTGCATTCCAAAATTTATTCCACATTCCATTCCATTCCAGTCCACATTCTATTCCACATTCCATTCCCAATTCCATTCAATTCATTTCCACATTCCATTACACATTGCATTCCATTGCATTCCACATTAAATTCCACATTCCAATCCATTTTATTCCACATTTCATTCCAAATTGTATTCCAAATTCCCTTTCACATTCCATTCCGTTCCATTCCACATTGCATTCCACATTCCATTCCATTCCATTACACATCCAATACCACATAACGTTACACATTCCATTCCATTCCATTCCACATTGCATTCCACATTCGATTCCATTCCATTACATGTTCCATTCCATTCCATTCCGCATTCCATTCCACATTACATTCCACGTTCCATTCCATTCCATTCCACGTTCCTTTGCACTTTCCATTCCACATTCCATTCCATTCCATTCCACGTTCCATTCCACATTCCATTCCTTTTTCCAGTCCAAGTTCCATTCCACGTTCCATCCCACGTTCCATTCCTTTCCATTCCACTTTAAATTCCACTTTCCATTCCACATTCCGTTACATTTCATTCCACATTTCATTCCAATCAATTACACGTTAAATTACATTCCATTCCAGGTTCCATTCCACATTTCTTTCCACATTCCATTCTACATTCCTTTCCACATTCCATTCCATTCCATTCCACTTTCCATTCTACATTCCGTTCAATTCCATTCCCTTCCACATTCCATTCCATATTCCATTCCATTCCACTCCACATTCCTCTCCACGTTCCATTCAATTCCATTCCTCTCTCCATTCCAACTTCCATTCCACGTTCCATTCCACGTTCCATTCCACGATCCATTCCATTCCATTCAACGTTCCATTAAATATTTCCCTCTGCATTTCATTCCACATTCCATTAAACATTCAATTCCACATTCCCTTACCTTCCATTCCACTTTGCATTCCATTGCATTCCACATTCCATTACACATTCCATTCCATTCCATTTACACCTTCCATTCCATGCCATTACACCTCCCATTCCACATTCCATTCCATTCCACATTCCATTGAACATTCCATTCCAAACTCTATTCCACAACATTCGACATTCCATTCCACATTCCTTTACATTGCATTGCACGTTCCATTCCACTTTCCATTGCACCTTGAATTCCACATTCCAATCCATTCCATTCCATTCCACATTCCATTCCACATACCATTCCATTGCCTTCCACATTCCATTCCACATTCAATTCCACATTCCCTTCCACATTCCATTCCATTCCATTCCACGTTCCATTCCACGATTCATTCCACATTGCATTCCATGTTCCATTCCACTTTCCTTTGCATTCCATTCCAAGTTCCATTCCACTTTCCATTGCATTCCATTCCACGTTCCATTCCACATTCCATTGCACATTCCATTCCACGGTCCATTCCACATTCCCTTACATGTTTCATTCCATGTACCATTCCATGTTCCATTCTGTTCCATTCCACATTCCATTCCACATTCCATTCCATTTCATTCCACATTCCATTCCACATTTCATTCCACATTGCTTTCCACATTCCCTTTCACATTCCATTCCATTCCATTCCACATTCCATTCCATTCCATTCCACATTCAATTCCATTCAATTCCATATCCCATACCACATTCCATTCCACATTCCATTCCATTCCATTCCACATTACATACCACATTCCATTTGACGTTCCATTTCATTACATTCCACATTCCTTTCCACATTCCATTTCACATTCTATTCCACATTCCTATCCACATCCCATTTCACATTCCTTTCCACATTCCATTTGACATTCGATTACATTCCATTGCATTCCACATTCCATTCCACTTTGCATTCCATTCCATTCCATATTCCCCACCACTTTCCATTCCATTCCACGTTCCGTTGCGCATTGCAATCCACATTCCATTCCACGTTCCATTCTACGTTCCATTGCAAGTTGCCTTCCATTCCATTCCACGTTCCATTCCATTCCATTCCATGTTGCATTTCATTCCATTCTACATTGCACTCCACATTCCGTTTCACATTCCAATCCAAATTCCATGTCACATTCCATTTCATATTCCATTCCATTACATTCCATTACAATCCATATTCCATTCCATTCCAATCCACATTCCATTCCTTTCCATTCCTCGTTACATTCCATTCCACATTCCATTTCTTTCCATTCCACATTGCGTTCCTTAACATACCACATTTCTTTCCACATTTCATTCCACAGTCTCTTCCACGTTCCATTCCATTCCATTCCACATTCCATTGTTTTCAATTCCACATTCCATTCCATTCAATTCCACTTTCCATTCCATTCCACGTTCCATTCCGTCTTCGATTCCACTTTCCTATCCACGTTCCATTCCGTCTTCCATTCCACTTTCCTTTCCATTCCATTCCACGTTCCATTCCATGTTTCATTCCATGATCCTTTCCATTGAATTCCAAATTCCATTCCATTCCATTCCACATTCATTTCCATTTCGTTCCACATTCCGTTCCATTCCATTCCATATTCCATTCCATTCCATTCCTCATTACACTCCATTCCATTCCACTTTCCATTCCACATTCCATTCCGTTCCATTCCACATTCCATTCCACATTGCATTCTATTCCATTCCAAATTCCATTCCATTCAACTACACGATCTGTTCCATTCCACATTTCATTGCATATTCCATTCAATTTCATTCCATTAAACTTTTCATTCCACTCCATTCCACGATGCATTCCACGTTCCATTCCACGTTCCATTCGACTTTCCATTCCACGTTCCATTCCACGTTCCATTTCAATTTCCATTCCACATTCCATTCCATTCCAATCCAGATTCCATTCCACGTTCCATTCCATGTTCCATTGCACGTTCGATTCCAAGTTCCATTTCGCTTTCCATTCCACGTGCCTTTCCACTTCCCATACCATTCCATTCAACATTGCATTCCACGTTTCATTCCACTTTCCATTCCACGTTTCATTCCACTTTCCATTGCCCATTCCATTTCACTTTCCATTCCATGTTCCATTCCACGTCCCATTCCATGTCCAATTCCAATACATTCCATAATCCATTCTATTCAATTCCACATTCCTTTCCTTTCCATACAATTCCATTCCACATTGCATTGCATTCCATTAAACATTCAATTCCATTCCATTCCACATTACATTACACATCACATTCCCTTCTATTCCGCATTCCATTCCATTCCATTCCACGTTCCATTACACTTTCCATTACACGTTAAATTGCACGTTCCATTGCACGTTCCATTGCACATTCCATTCCATTCCATCCCACATTCCATACAGTTATATTTCATATTCCATTCCATGTTCCATTGCATTCCATTCAACATTCCATTGCAACTTCCATTCCACATTCTATTTCATATTCCATTCAATTCCATTCCGCATTCCATTCCATTCTATTCCATATTCCATTCTTCGTTCCATTCCATTCCATGCCACATTCCATTCCACCTTCCATTCCATATTCCAATTCACATTCCATTCTATTCCATTCCACATTCCATTCCCTTCCATTCCACATTACTTTACACATTCCATTCCATTCATTTCGGCATTCCATTCCACATTCCATTCCACATTCCATTCCATTCCATTTCACATACCCATCAATTCCTTTCCACATTCCTTTCCATTCCATTCCATTCCAAATTCCATTCCACATTCCATTCCATTCCATTTCACATACCCATCAATTCCTTTCCACATTCCTTTCCATTCCATTCCATTCCACATTCCATTCCATTCCATTCCACATTCCATTCCATTCCATTGCACATTCTATTCCATTCCAATCCACATGGCATTGCATTCCATTCCATTCAATTCCACATTATATTCCACATTCCATTGCATTCCTTTCCATATTCCATTCCATATTACATTCCATTACATTCCACATTCCATTCCATTCCATTCCCCATTCCTTGCAGATTACATTCCATGTTCCATTCCAAGTTCCATTCCACATTCCATTCCACGTTCCACTCCATTGCATTCCATGTTCCATTCCGTTCCATTCCATGTTAAATTCATTCCTTTTCTCATTCCATTCCACATTCCATTTGAATTTCCTTTCCACATTCCATTGCACATTCCGTTCCATTCCACTCCGTCCATTCCACATACTATTGCATTCCAATCCACATTCCATTCCATTCCATTCCTCATTCCATTCCATTCCATTCCACATTCCATTCCATTCCATTATACATTCCATTCCATTCCCGTACACATTCCAATCCATGCCATTCCATTCCATTCTACATTCCAAAACTTTCCATTCGATTCTACATTCCATATGATTCCATTCCATTCCACATTCCATTTTTTCAATTCCACATTCCATTCCATTACACATTCCATTGCAAACCATTGCATTCCACATTCTATTCCACATTCCTTTCCTTTCCATTCCACATTCTATTCCATTCCATTCGATTGCATTCCACGTTCCATTCCACATTCCATTCCTTTCCATTCCACATTCCATTCCACATTCAATTCCATTCCATTACATTACACTTTCCATTCCACATTCCATTCCATATTACACTCTGTTCCATTCCACATTGCATTCCACATTCCATTCCACATTCCATTCCATTCCATTCCACATTCCATTCCATATTCCATTCCACATTCTATTCCATTGCATTCCACTTTCCATTCCACATTCCATTCCATTGGATTCCCCATTCCATTCCAAATTCCATTCCATTTTATTCCACATTCCATTCCATTCCATTCCACGTTCCCTTCCATTCAATTGCATTCCACATAACATTTCTTTCCATTCCGCATTCCATTCCATTGCATTCCATTCCTTTCCACATTCCATTCCAATCCATTCCACGTTCCCTTTCATTCCACACCACATTCCATACCATTCTATTCCAAGTTCAATTCCATCCCATTCCACATTCAATTCCATTCCATTCCAATCCATTCCACAATCCATTCCACATTCCATTCCATTCCATTCCACATTCCATTCCACATTCCATTCCACATTCCATTCCATTCCATTCCACATTCCATTCCATTCCATTCCACATTCTATTCCATATTCCATTGAATTCCATTCCCTATTTCATTCCACATTCCATTCCACGTTCTGTTCCACCTTCCATTCCACGTGCGATTCCATACCATTCCACTTTCCATTCCATTCCATTCCACGTTCCATTTCATTCTATTCCACTTTCCATTCCCCCTTCCATTCCACATTCCATTTCGCATTCCATTTCACATTCCATTGCATTCCATTCCATTTAATTCCACATTCCATTCCTTTCCATTCCACATTCCATTCTATTCCATTCTACATTCCATTCCATTCCACATTCCTTTCCATTCCACATTCCATTCAACATTCCATTCCATTCCATTACACAATACATTCCACATTCTAATCCATTGCATTCCACAATCCATTCCAAAATACTTTCCACAATCCATTGCATTACATTCCAAATTCCATTCAACATTCCATTCCACTCAATTCCACATTCCATTCCATTCTATTCAACATTCCATTCCAGATTCCATTACACATTCCTTTCCCCATTCCATTTCATTCCATTACTCATTCCATTACACATTCCATTCCACATTCCAATCAACATTCCATTCCTTTCCATTCCACATAAGATTCCACATTCCTTTCAGCATTCCATTCCACACTCCATTCCATTCAACTCCGCATTCCATTCCTTTCCATTCCATTGCATTCCATATTCCATTCCTTTGCCTTCCACATTCCATTCCATTCAACTCCACATTCCATTCCATTCCCTTCCACATTCCATTCCTTTCCAATCCACATTCCATTCCATTCCACATTCCATTACGTTCCATTCCATTCCAGATTCCGTTTTATTTCATTCCTCATTCCATTTCACATTCCATTCCATTCCATTCCACATTCCATTAAAATCCATTCAATTTCAAATTCCATTATATTCCATTCCACATTGCATTATACATTCCATTCAAATGCATTACACATTCCATTCCACATTCCATTCCATTCCCATCCACATTCCATTCCATTCCATTCTACTTTCCTTTCCAGATTGCATTCTACGTTCCTGTCCATGTTCCGTTCGAAGTTCCATCAGATGTTGCCTTCCACGTTCCATTCCATTCCATTGCACATTCCATTCCACATTCCATTCCACTCCATTCCTCATTCAATTCCACATTCCATTCCATCTTCCAAACCATTCCATTCCACAATCCATTCCATTCAATTCCACATTCCATTCCACATTCTATTCCACTTTCCATTCGGTTCCATTCCACATTCCCTTCCACACTACATTCTACATTCCATTCCACATTCCATTCCGTTACATCCACATTCCATTCCACATTGCATTCCGTTCCATTCCACACTCCATTCAACATTCCATTCCACAATCTATTCCATTCCATTCAACATTCCGTTCCACACTCCATTCCACATTCCATTCCAGAATCCTTTCCAGATCCCATTCCTCATTCCATTCCGTTCCATTCCACATTCCATTCCACAACACATTGCGCTTTCTATTCCACATTCCATTCCATTCCATTCCATTCCATTCCGCATTCCATTACATTCCGTTACGCATTCCTTTCCATTCCACATTCCTTTCTATTCCATTAAATTGCATTCCATTCCAAATTCCATTTCATTCCGTTCCATTCCATTCCACATTCCCTTCCACTTTCCATTCCATTCCAGACCACATTCCATTCCACTTTCCATTCCATTCAATTAAACATTTCATTCCACATTCCATTCCATACCATTCCACATTCCATTCCATTCCATTCCACATTCCATTCCATTCCATTGCACATTCCATTCCACATTCCATTGCACATTCCATTCCACATTCCATTTCATTCCATTTCACATACCCATCAATTCCATTCCACATTCTATTCCATTCCATTGCGCATTCCATTCCATTCCATTCCACATTCAATTCCATTCCATTGCATATTCCATTCCATTACAATCCACATGGCATTGCATTCCATTCCAATCCACATTATATTCCACATTCCATTGCAATCCATTCCATATTCCATTCCATATTACAATCCGTTACATTCCACATTCCATTCCATTCCATTCCCCATTCCTTCCACATTATATTCCAAGTTCCATTCCAAGTTCCATTCCACACTCCATTCCACGTTTCATTCCTTTGCATTCCCTATTCCATTACACATTCCATTACCCATTCCATTCCATTACAATCCACATTCCACTGCACAATCCATTCCAGAATCCATTCTATTCCATTCCACGTTCATTTCCACATTCCATTGCACATTTCATTCTACGTTCCATTACACATTCCATTCCACTTTCATTTCCAAGTTACATTCCACGTTCATTTCCATTACATTCCACGTTCCATTCCACATTCCATTCCATTCCATTCCACATTCCATTTCACATTGCATTCCTCCCTCCATTCCATTCCATTCCACATTCCATTCCATTCCATTCCATATTCCATTCCACATTCCATTCCATTCCTTTCCACATTCCATTCCATTCCATTCTACATTCCGTTTCACATTCCTTTCCATTCCTTTGCACTTTCCATTACAATTTCCTTTCCACATTCCATTCCATTCCATTCCACGATCCATTCCACATTCCATTCCATTCCACTCCACATTCCATTGCACATTCCATTCCTCATTCCATTCCATTCCATTCCATTCCATTCCACGTTACATTCCACATTCCATTCCATTTCACTGCACTTTCCATTTCACAATCCATTCCATTCTATTCTGCATTCCATTCCATGTTCCATTCCAGATACTGTTCCCCGATCCATTCCATTCCATTTCACATTCCATTCCACATTCCATTCCACATTGCATTCCATTCCACATTCCATTCCACATTCCATTCCACATTCCTTTTCACATTGCATTCCATTTCATTCCACATGCCATTCCATTCCATTCCACATTCTATTCCATATTCCATTCCTTTCCTTTCCACATACTTTTCCACATTACATTGCACGTTCAATTCCATTCCAGTACACGATCCATTACACATTCCCTTCCATGTCCATCCCATTTCATTCCAAGTTCCATTCCATATTCCATTCCTTTCCATTTCACTTTGAATTCCACATACCCTTCCACATTCCATTCCGTTCTTTACAAATTCCATTCCACATTCCATTCCACATTCCATTCCATTCTATTCCACATTCCATTCCACATTCCATTCCACATTCCATTCTGTTCCATTCCACATTCCATTTCACATTCCATTCCACATTCCGTGCCATTCCATTCCATATTCCATTCCATTCCATTCCACATTCCATTCCATTCCATTCCACATTCCATTCCACCTTCCATTAAATTTTACATTCTACTTTCCATTCCACATTCCATTCCATTCAATTCCACGTTCTATTCCACATACCTTTCCATTCCATTCCACTTTCCATTGCACTTTATATTCCACTTTCAATTCCACTTTCCAATCCACAATCCATTGCACATTCGATTCCACATTCCATTCCACATTCTAACCATTTCCCTCCACATTCCACTCCACATTGCACGGCATTCCATTCCATATTCCATTTCATTCCACTCCACATTCCACTCCACATTCCATTCTATAACATATTCCACTGCACATTACATTACACATTCAATTCCATTCCATTCCACATACATTTCCACGTTCAATTCCACGTTCCATTCCACATTCCATTGCACATTCCATTCCACTTTCCATTACACTCCATTCCACTTTCAATTGTAGTTTCCATTCCTCGTTCCATTAAACGTTCCATTCTATGCCTTTCCACATTTCATTTCACTCCATTCTACATTCCAATCCACATTCCTTTCCACATTCCATTTCACATTCCAGTCCACATTCCACTTCACTTTCCAATCCATCCCACTTTACATTGCATTCCAATCCACATTCCTTTCCATTCCATACCACCTTCCATTGCATTCCATTTCACAATCCATTCCACATTGCATTCCACATTCCATTCCATTCCACATTCCATTCCATTCCATTGTATTCCACATTCCATTCTGTTCAGTTCCAGATTCCATTCCATTCCATTCCACATTCCATTCCACATCCCATTCCACATTCCATTTCACATTCCATTCCACGTTCCATTCCATTCCACATTCCATTCCATTCCATTCCACATTCTATTCCACGTTCCATTACTTTTCTTTCCATATTCTGTTCCATTCCATTCGATAGTCCATTCTACATTCCATTTCATTTCATTCCCTATTCCTTTCCATTCAATTCCTCATTTCCTTACATTCCAATGCATTCCTCATTCCATTGCATTCCATTGCCGTTCCGTTCTATTCCATTCCTTTCTATTCCACATTCCATTCCATTCCATTTTACATTCCATTCCATTCAATTCCACATGCCATTCCACATTCCATTCCATATTCTAATCCATGTTCCATTCCATTTCATTCCACATTCCATTCCATTCCACTCCTCATGCCATTCGTTTCCATTCCACATTCCATTCCACATTCCATTCCATTCCACATTCCATTCCGTTCCATTCTACATTGCATTCCACATTCCTTTCCATGCCATTCCACATTCCATTCCACATTCCTTTTCACATTCCATTCCAAATTCCATTCCGTTCCATTCCTCATTACATTCCACATTCCATTGCATTCCTCTCCACATTCCATTCCTCATTCCATTCCACTTTCCAATTCACATTCCATTCCTTTCCATTCCACATTCCATGCACATTCGTTTACATTCCAGTCCGTAATCCATTCCTCGTTCCATTCCATTCCATTCCACATTCCATTCCGTTCCAAACCACATTACATTCCACATTCCATTATACATTACATTCCAAATACCATTTCATTCCATTCGATATTCCATTCCACTTTCCATTCCAAATTGCATTCCATTCCTTTCCACGTCCCATTCCACATTCCATTCCAAATTGCATTCCACGTTCCATTCCATTCTATGCCACGTTCCTTTCCATTACATTCCACGTTCCATTCCACTTTCCCTTCCACATTCCATTCCACATTCCATTACATTTTGCATTCCATTCCATTCCACGTTACATTCCACAATCCATTCCATTCCTTTCCCCTTTCCATTCCACATTCCATTCCACATTCTATTCCACCTTCCATTCGACGTTCCATTCCATTCAATTCGACTGTGATTTCCACTTCCATTCCATTCCATTCCACATTCCGTTTCACATTTCATGCCACGTTCCATTCCACTTTCGATTCCACGTTCCATTACAAGTTCCATTCCAATTTCCATTCCACGTTCTATTGCATTCCATTCCATGTCCCATTCCGCATTCCATTCTATTTCATTCTACATTTTATTCAACATTCCATTCAACATTCGATTCCACATTCCATTCCATTCCATCCCACCTTCTATTCCATTCCACATTCCATTCCACTTTCCATTCCATTCAATTCCACATTTCATTCCATTCCATTGCAATCCACATTCCATTCCATTCTATTCCGCATTCCATTCCATTCTATTCCATTTCATTCTGCATTCCATTCCATTCCATTCCACGTTCCATTCCATCCCATTCCACTTTCCATTCCACATTTCATTCCACATGCTATTCCAAGTTCCATTTCATTTCATTCAATATTCCATTCCAGTCCATTCCACATTCCATTGCACGTTCTATTCCATTCCATTCCACATTCCATTACATTCCATTCCTCATTCCATTCCATTCAATTCCTCATTTCATTCCATTCCATTGCATTCCACATTCCATTCATTTCCATTACACATTCCATTCCATTCATTTCCTCATTTGATTCCATTCCGTTGCATTCCACATTCCATTCCATTCCATTCCCAATCCATTCCATTCCATTTTGTTCCACATTCCATTTCATTCCATTCCAGATTCCATTCCATTCCATTCCACATTCCATTCCACATTCCGTTCCACATTCTATTGCAGTTTCCATTCCATTTCATTCCACATTCCATTCCATTCATTTCCACATGCCATTCCATTCATTTCCACATGCCATTCCATTCCATTCCACACTCCATTCCTCATTCCATTCCATTCCATTCCACATTGCATTACTTTCCATTCCACATTGCTGTACAGATTCCTTTCCATTGCATTCCATATTCCATTCCACATCCCATTCCATTCCATTCCACATTCCATTCCACATTCCATTCAACATTCCATTCCACATAACATTCCTTTCCATTCCAAGTTTAATTTCACGTTCCATTCCATTCCATACCACATTCAATACCTTTCAACTTCAAATTACTTTCCACATTACATTACATTCCATTACACACTCCATTGCACATTCCATTCCTCATTCCATTCCATTCCATGCCACATTTCATTCCAAGATCCAATCCATTCCTTTCCACGTTCCATTCTATTCCATTCCACTTCCATTCCACGTTTCATTGCACATTCCATTCCACATTCCATTCTGTTCAATTCAACATTCCATTCCATTGCATTCCACATTCCATTTCATTCCATTTCATGTTCCATTCCAGATTAAATTTCACATTCCATTCCACCTTCCATTCCTTTCCATTACCCATTCTGTTACCCATTTGATTCCATTCCATTCCACTTCCCATTCCATTCAATTAAACATTCTTTCCATTCGATTACATTCCATTCCACATTCCATTCCATTCCATTCCGCATTCCATTCCATTCCACATTCAATTAAGTTCCATTCCACATTCCATTCCGTTCCAATCCAGTCCATTCCATTCCACATTCCATTCCACATTCCATTCCCTTCGATTCTACATTCCATTTCATGGCATTCCACATTTCGTTGCATGTTCCATTCCACGTTCCATTCCATGATCCATTCCATTCCATTCCATTCCACATTCCATACCATTCCATTCCATTTCATTACGGATTCTATTCCATTCAATTCCACATTCTATTCCACACACCATTCCGTTCCACTGCACATCCCATTCCATTCATTTCCACATTCCATTCCTATCCAATCCACTTTAAATTACATAGAAAATTCCGTGTTCCATTCCACAATCCATTCCACTATCCATTCCATTCCATTCCACGTTCCATTCCACGGTTGATTCCTCTTTCCATTCCACATTCCATTACACGTTCCTTCCCATTCAATTCCAAGTTCCATTCCACTTTCCAATCCATTGCTTTCCACGTTCCATTCCACATTGCATTCCATTCCATTTCACATTCCATTCCACATTCCATTCCGTTCCATTCCACATTCCATTCCACATTCCATTCCATATTCCATTACATTCCATTCCACACTGCTTTCCACATTCCTTTCCACATTCAATTTCTTTCCATTCCACTTTCCATTCCACATTCCATTCCATTCCATTCCACATTCCATTCTACATTCCTATCCATTCCATTCCAAGTTCTATTCCACGTTCCATTCCTCATTACATTCCAGGTCCTATTTCACATGCCATTCCTTTCTGTTGCACGTTGCATTACACATTCAATACCAATCCACTCCACATTGCAGTCCACGTTCCATTCCACATTCCAGTCCACATTCGATTACATTCCATTCCATTACACATGGCATTCCATTCCATTTCACATTCCATTCCATTCCGTTTCACATTCCATTCCATTTGATTACATTCCACATTCTATGACATTCCACATTCCATTCCATTCCATTCCATTCCAAATTCAACTTCATTTATTCCACATTGCATTCCATTCCATTTCACATTGCATTCCATTCCATTCTATTCCACATTCAATTCCATTCCTTTCCATTCCATTCCACATTCCATTCCACATTCCATTCCATGTTCCATTCCATATTCCATTCCATTCCACATTCCTTTTCACATTCCATTCTAAATTCCATTCCATTCAATTCCACATTCCATTCCACATTCCATTCCATTGCATTCCACAGTCAATTCCACATTACATTACATTCCATTACACGTTCCATTACGCATTCCATTCTATTTCATTCCACATTAAAATCCACATTACATTCCACATTGCATTCTACATTCCCTTTCACATTCCATTCTACAGTCAGTTCCACATTACATTCCGTTCTATTTCACATTCCACTCCGAATTCCATTCCATAACTTTCCACTTTCCATTCCATTCCATTACACTTTCCCTTCCATTCTGTTCCACGTTATATTCCACATTCCATTCCACAATCCATTCCATTCCATTCCACATTCAATTGCATTCCATTCCACTTTCATTCCACATTCTATTCCACGTTCCATTCTATGTTCCATTCCACGTTGCAGTCCACGTTCTATTCCATTCAATTTTACGTTCCATTCCATTGCACTCAACGTTAAATTTCGTCGCGTTCCACATTCCGCGTTCCCTTCCACATTCCATTCCACTTTCCATTCCACATTCCAATCCGTTCCATTCCACAATCTATTCCACATTCCATCCCACATTCCCTTCCATTCCATTCCACATTCAATTACATTCCATTCCACTTTCATTCCACATTCCATTCCACGTTCCATTCTATCTTCCATTCCACGTTCCATTCCACTTTCTATTCCATTCCATTCTACGTTCCATTCCATTGCATTCCACGTTCGATTTCATCCTGTTGCACATTCCATTCCACATTCCTTTTCACATTCCATTCCACATTCCTTTTCACATTCCATTCCACATTAAGTTTCACCTTTCATTCCATTCCATTCCATTCAATTCCATATTCCATTCCATTCCATTCCACATTCCCTTACATTCAATTCCACATTCCATTCCGTATTCCATTCCACATACCATTCCTTTATATTCCACATTCCATTCCATTCCACATTCCATTCCATTCCTTTCTCTTCCACATTCCCTTCCATTCCATTCCGCATTCCATTCCATTATATTCCACATTCCATTCCATTCCTCTCCGCATTACACTACATTCCATTACATTCTAAATTCCATTCCATTCCACATTCCATTCCACTCCATTCCACAGTCCATTCCATTCAATTCCACATTCCATTCCACATTCCACTTCACGTGGCATTCCACGTTCTATTCCACGTTCCATTCCAATTTCCATTCTCTTCCATTCCACATTCCATTCCATTCCATTCCACCTTCCATTCCACGTTCCATTCCACATTGCATTCCAAGTTCTATTCCATTCCCCTCCACTTTCCATTTCATTGCATTCCACTTCGCATTCCTTTCCATTCCATTCCATTCCACATTCCATTCCGCATTCCATTCCCTTACATTACAGATTCCATTCCATTCCATTCCACATTCCATTCCACGTTCCATTCCACGTTCCATTCCAAGTTCCATTCCATTCCATTCCACATTCCCTTCCACATTGCATTCCATTCCAGTCCATATTCCATTACACATAGCTTTCCATTTAAACATACCGTTCCTTTCCATTCCACATTGCATTCCACATTCCATTCCATTTCACACTCCATTCCACATTCCATTCCACATTGCATTCCACATTCCAATCCATTCCATTCCACGTTCCATTCGACGTTCCATTCTACCTTCCATTCCGCATTCCATTCCACATTTCATACCATTCCATTCCACAAACCATTCAACATTCCATTCCATTGCTTTCCACATTCCAATCCAGATTATATTCCACATTCCATTCCAAATTCCGTTGAATTCCATTTCTTTCCATTCGACGTTCCATTCCACATTCCATTGCATTACATTACACGTTCCATTCCACATTCCATTCCGTTCCATTCCACATTCCTTTCCACAATCAATTCCACGTTCCATTCCATTCAATTCCGCACTCAATTCCCCATTCCATTACACATTCCATTCCCCATTCCATTCCCCAATCCATTCCGGAATCCATTCCATTCCATTTCACGTTCCATTCCACCTTCCATTGCACGTTCCATTCCACGTTCCATTCCACATTCCATTCCACATTCATTTCCAAGTTCTATTCCACGTTCCATTCCACATTCCATTCCACATTCCATTCCACATTATATTCCATTCCTCATTGCATTCCTCCCTCCATTCCATTCCATTCCACATTCCTTTCCACATTCCTTTCCATTCCATTCCACATTCCATTCCATTTCATTCCACATTCCATTCCACATTCCATTCCATTCCATTCTACATTCGGTTTCATATTCCATTCCATTCTATTGCACATTCCATTCCACTTTCCTTTCCACGTTCCATTCCGCATTCTATTTTATTCCTTTCCACATTCCATTCCACATTCCATTCCATTCCTTTCTACATTCCATTTCACATTCCATTCCATTCCGTTCCACATTCAATTCCATTCGGTTCCATATTCCATTATATTCAATTCCATTCCAAATTCCATTCCATTCGATTCCATTCCACATTGCATTTGACATTCAATCTCATTGCATTCCAAATTCCATTCAACTTTACATTCCATTACATTCCACATTAATTTCCATTCCATTCCACATTTCATTCCATTCCATTCCATTCCATTCTATTTCACATTCCATTCCATTCGATTCCATTCCTTATTCCACTCCATTTCATTCCACATGCCATTCTATTCCATTCCATTCCGTTCTGTTCCACATTTCATTCCATTCCATTCGATTCCATTCTATTCCACATTCCATTCCATTCGATTCCATTCCATATACCACTCCATTTCATTCCACATTCCATTCCATTCCATTCCACATTCCAATCCATTCCATTCAATTCCATTGCACATTCGGTTCCATCCCATTCCACATTCCATTCCGCATTCCCTTCCATTCCATTGCACTCCATTGCACATTCCACTCCATTCCATTACACATTCCATTCAATTCCTTTCCACATTCCATGGCATTCCATTCAACATTCCATTCAATATTCCAATCCATTCTACATTCTGTTCCATTCCATTCTACATTCCTTTCCATTCCATTCCACATTCCATTCCAGTCCATTGCATTCCATTCCTTTCCATTCCACATTGCGTTCCACAATAAATTCCATTCCATTCTATTCCATTCCTCAGAACATTCCATTCCATTCCACATTCCATTCCATTCCACATTCCTTTCCATTCCATTCAACAATCCATTCCACATTCCTTTCCTTTCCTTTCCACATTCCATTCCATTACATTCCACTTTCCTTTCCACATTCCATTCTGTTTCATTCCACATTCCATTCCACATTCCTTTCCACATTTAATTCCACGTTCCATTCCACATTTCATTCCACATTCCATTCCAATCCATTCCACGATCCATTCCACATTCCATTCCACATTGCACTCAGAGTTCCATTCCATCCCATTCCTGATCCTTTCCACGTTCCACTCCATTCCATTCCACGTTCCATTCCACATTCAATTCCAAATTCCATTAAACTTTCCATTCCATTCCATTCCACGTGCCATTCCGTTCCATTCCACTTTCCATTCTGCACTCCATTACATTCCATTCAATTTAATTCCACATTCCTTCCCATTTCATTCCATATTCCATTCAATTCCATTCCAAATTCGATTCCATTCCGTTCCACATTCCATTGCATTCCATTCCACATTCCATTCCATTCTTTCAACATTCCGTTACATTCCATGCCACTTTCCATTCCACATTCAATGCCACATTCCATTATATTACATTCCACAATCCATTCTATTGCATTCCACCTTCCATTCCATTCCATTCCACATTCCATTCTACACTCCATTCTATTAGCATCTACATTCCATTTGTATTCCATTCCATTCCGTTCAACATTCAGTTGCATTCAGTTTCATATTCCATTTTATTCCGTTCCACTCCACATTCCATTCCACATTCCATCTCATTCCATTCCAATTTCCATTCAACATTCCAATCCATTTCATTCCACATTTATTTCCATTTCATTCCACATTCCATTCCATTCCATTCCATTCCATTCCATTCCATTCTATTCCACATTCCATTCCATTACATTCCATTCCATATTCCATTCCATTCCATGCCACATTCCATTCCATCTCCTTCCACTTTCCATTTCATTTCATTCCATTTCACATTCTATTCCATTCCATTCCACACTCCATTACATTCCATTCCACTTTCCATTATACTTTCCATTCCACATTCCATTCCATTCCATTGCATTCCATTGCACATTCCACTCCATTTCATTACACATTCCATTCAATTCCTTACCTCATTCCATGGCATTCCATTAGATATTCCATTCCTATCCATTCCATATTCCATTCCGCATTCCATTTCAATCCGCATTCCATTCCACATTCCTTTCCATTCCATTCTATATTCCATTCCATATACCATTCCATTCCATTCTACATTCCATTCCATTTCATTCCACATTCCATTGCATTCCATTCAACATGCAAGTCCATTCCATTCCACATTGCATTCCACATTAAATGCCATTCCCTCCCTATCCATTCCTGAGTCCATTCCATTCCATTCCACATTCCATTCCATTCCACTCCACATATCATTACACAGTCCGTTCCATTACATTCAACAATCAATTCAACATTGCATTCCATTCCTGTCCAAGTTCCATTCCACATTCCATTCCATTCCATTCCAGTTTCCATTCCACATTCCATTCAACATTCCCTTCAGTTCCATTCCACATTCCTTTCCATTCCATTCAATTGCCTTCCACATTATTTTCTAGATTACGTTCCATTCCTTTCCACGTTCCATTTCACGTTCCATTCCACGTTCAATTCGAATCCATTCCAAATTCCATACAATTTCATTCCACATCCTTTCCACATTACATTCCACATTCCATTCCAAATTTCATTCCACGTTCCATTCCAATCTATTCCACGTTCCTTTCCGCGTTCCATTCGACATTCCATTATACATTGCACTCAAACTTCCATTCGTTTCCATTCGGCGTTCCATTAAACTTTCCACTGCATTCCATTCCACATTCCATTCCACATTCCATTCGTTTGCATTCCACATTCCATTCCACGTTAAATTCCACATTCCATTCCACATTCCATTCCTTTACATTGCATAATCCATTCTAGATTCCATTCCATTCCATTCCACTTTCCATTCCACATTCCATTCCTTACTATTCCACATTCCATGCCACATTCCATTCCATTCCATTACACTATCCATTCCAAATTCCATTCCATTGCACATTCCATTCCACTTTCCATTCCATTCCATTCAATTTCTTTCCACATTCCTTTCCATTTCATACCACATTCCATTCAATTCCATTCTACATTCCATTCTGTTCCATTCCATATTCCATTCCATTCCTTTCCACATTCCATTCCATTCCATTCCACATACCATTCCATTCCATTCCACATTCCATGCCACATTACATTCAATTCCATTCCACATTCTATTCCATATTCCATTCCACTACTTTCTACCATCCATTCTCATTCCACTACTTTCCATTCCACATTCAATTGCATTCGGTTCCGTATTCCATTATAATCCATTCTATTCCACATTCCATTCCATTCGATTCCATTCCACATTCCAATCCACATTCCATCGCATTGCATTCCAAATTCCATTGCATTTCATGCAACATTAATTTCCATTCCTTTCCACATTCCATTCCATTCAATTCAATTCCATTCTATTCCACATTCCATTCCATTCCATTCCATTCCGTATTCCCTTCGGTTTCATTCCACATTTTATTCCATTCTATTCCACATAAAATTCCATTCCATTCCATTTCACATTCCATTTCATTCCATTCCAAATTCCATTCCATTCCATTCCAAATTCCATTCCATTTCATTCCAGTTTCCATTGCACATTCCATTACATTCCATTGATTTCCATTCCACATTCCACCCCATTCCATTACACATCCCATTCAATTCCTTACCACATTCCATTCCATTCGATTCCATTCCACATTCCAATCCACATTCCATCGCATTGCATTCCAAATTCCATTCCATTTCATGCAACATTAATTTCCATTCCTTTCCACATTCCATTCCATTCAATTCAATTCCATTCTATTCCACATTCCATTCCATTCCATTCCATTCCGTATTCCATTCGGTTTCATTCCACATTCTATTCCATTCTATTCCACATAAAATTCCATTCCATTCCATTTCACATTCCATTTCATGCCATTCCAAATTCCATTCCATTCCATTCCAGTTTCCATTGCACATTCCATTACATTCCATTGATTTCCATTCCACATTCCAACCCATTCCATTACACATCCCATTCAATTCCTTACCACGTTCTATGGCATTCCATCAAACATTCCATTCCAATCCATTCCACATTCCATTCCGCATTCCATTCCATTCCATTCCGCACTTCATTCCACATTCCATTCCTTTCCATTCTACATTCCATTCCATAACCTTTCCATTCCATTCTACATTCGTTTCCATTCCATTCCACATTCCATTCCACATTCCATTCTATTCAATTCCACATTCCATTCCACATTAAATTCCTTTCCATTCCATTCCTTTTGTCAGTCCATTCCATTGCATTTCACATTCCATTCAATTCCACTCCACATTCAATTCCACATTCCGTTCCATTATATCCAACAATCCATTTGACATTCCATTCCATTCCTTTCCACTTTCCATTCCACATTCCATTCAATTCCATTCCACTTTCCTTTGCAAATTCCATTCCACATTCCATTCAATTACATTCCACATTCGATTCCATTATATTCAATTGCATTCCACATTCCATTCCATGCCATTCCATGTTCCATTCGTTCCATTCCACATTCCAATCCATTCCTTTCCACATTCAATTCCATTACCTTCCACATTCCATTCAATTCCATTCCACATTCCATTGCACATTCATTTCCACATTCCTTTCCATTCCATTACAGCCACATTCTATTCCACATTCCATCCCATTCCATTCCACATTCCATTCTACATTCCGTTACATTCCATTTCACATTCCATTCCATTCCATTCCATTCCATTCCACATTATTTTCCATTCCATTCCATTCCATTCCACATTATTTTCCTTTCCATTCCATTTTAAATTCCATTCCATTCCAATCCATTCCACATTCCATTCCATTCCATTCCACATTCCATTCCACATTCCATTCCATTTCATTCCACATTCCATTCCTCATGGCATGCCATTCCATTCCATATCCCATTCTGCAATCGTTTCCATTCCATTGCACATTCCATTCCATTCCATTCCATTCCACATTCCATTACATTCCATCGAATTCCACGTTCCAATCCATTGCATTCCAAATTCCATTCCATTCCATTCCACATTCCATTAAATTTCATTCCACATTCCATTCCACATGGCATGCGATTCCATTCCATATCCCATTCTGCAATCCTTCCCATTCCATTGTACATTCCATTCCATTCCATTCCATTTAACATTCCATTCCATTCCATCGAATTCCACATTCCAATCCATTGCATTCCACATTCCATTCCATTCCATTCCACATTCCTTTCCATATTCCAATCCATTTCATCCCTCATTCCATTCCACATTCTATTCAATTCTATTTCTCATTCTATTCCACATTCCATTTCACATTCCAATCCATTCCTTTACACATTTCTTTCCACTTTGCATCACATTACATTCCAAATTCCATTCGACAATCCTTTCCTTTCCTTTCCACATTGCATTCCACTCCATTCCATTCCACATTCCATTCAATTCCACTACACATTCCATTCCACATTCCGTTTCAGTCCCTTCAACAATCCATTCCGCATTCCATTCCATTCCTTTCAACAATCCATTCCACAATCCATTCCATTGCATTCCATTCCACATTCCGTTCCATCCAATTCCATTCCACATTCCATTCCATTCCATTCTATTCCACTTTCCATTCCATTCCATTCCATTCCACATTCCTTTCCAAATTCCATTTCATTTCATTGCAGATTCCATTCCACATTGTATCCCATTCCATTCCATATTCCTTTCCGCAATCCTTTCCTCTCCATTGCAGATTCCATTCCATTCCACATTCCATTCCATTCTATTCCACATTCCATTCCATTCCATTCCATTCCACATTGTATTCCACATTCCAATCAATTTCTTTCTATTCCATTCCACATTCCATTCCACATTTCAATCCATTTCATTCCACATTACATTCCACATTCCATTCAATTCTGTTTCTCATTCTTTTCCACATTCCATTCCACATTCCAATCCATTCCATTCCACATTCCATTCCACATTGCATCCCATTCCATTCCATTCTCCATTCCACAATCCTTTCCATTGCATTCCTCACTCCATTCAACACCATTGCATTCCCCATTCCATTCCATTCTACTGAACATTCCAATCCACATTCCTTTCCACTGAATTCAACAATCCATTACACATTCCGTTAAATTCTTTTCCACATTCCATTCAATTCCATCACACATTACTTTCCATTCCATTCAATTGCATTCCACATTACATTCTACATTCCGTTCCATTCCATTCCACATTCCATTCTACGTTCCACTCCATTCCATTGCACATTCCGATCCATTCCATTCCACATTCCTTTCCACATTCCATTCCGTATTCCATTCCACACTGCACTCAAAGTTGCATTCCATTCCATTCCGTGTTCACTTCTACGTTCCACTCAATACCATTACACGTTCCATTCCACATTCCATTCCTTTGCATTCCACGTTCCATTCCACATTCAATTCCTCATTCCATTCCACAGTGCATTCCATTCCATTGCATATTCCATTCTTCAATCCATTCCATTCCATTCCACATTCCATTCCTTTCCATTCCGTATTGCATGTCACATTGCATTCCATTCCATTCCACAATCCACTGCACATTCCATTACATTCCATTCCACATTCCATTCCACATTCCATACCATTCCATTCAATATCATTCCAAATTCCTTTCTATTTCATTCCACACACCATTCAATTCCCTTCCACATTCCATTCCATTCCATTCCACATTCCATTATATTCCTTTCCACATTCCATTCCATTGCAATCCACATTCCATTCCATTCCATTCCACAATCCATTCCACATTCATTCTATTCCATTCCTCATTCCATTCCATTCCATTCTGCATTCCGTTCCACATTCCATTCATTACCGTATACATTCCATTCCACATTCCTTTCCATTCCACTCCATCTTCAATTCCATTTTTTTCCATATTTTATATTCCATTCCATTCCACATTCCATTCCATTGTATTCCATTCCACATTCTATTCCAGATTCCATCCCATTCCATTCCAAATTCCATTCAACATTGCATTCCGTTCCATTCTACATTAATTTCCAGTCCATTTCACATTCCATTCCATTCCTTTCCATTCCATTCTCTTCCACATTCCATTCCATTCCATTCCATTCCATATTCCATTCCATTCCATTCCACATTCCATTCCATTACATTCCATATTCCATTCCAATCCATTCCATTCCATTTCACCTTCCATTCCATTCCATTCCACATTCCATTCCAATGCATTCCACTGTCCATTCCACATTCCATTCCACGTTCAATTCCATTCCATTGCATTCCATTGCATATTCCACTCCATTCCATTACACATTCCATTTAATTCCATTCCACATTCCATGGCATTCCAATAAAGATTCCATTCCTATGCATTCCACATTCCATTCCGCTTCCCATTTCATTCCATTCCGCATTCCATTCCACATTCCATTCCATTCCATTCTACATTCCATTCCATATTCCATTCCATTTCACATTTCATTACATTCCATTCTAGAGTCCATTCCACAATGCATCCCATTCCATTCCACATTCCATTCCATATTCCTTTCCATTCCATTCCACATTCTATTCCATTCCATTCCTTTCCACATTCCATTCCATTACATTGAATTCCCCATTCCATTCCATTCCACATTCCATTCAATTCCACATTCCATTCCATTCCATTCCATTCCACAATCCATTGCACATTCCAATTCATTGCATTCCACATTCCCTTCCACATTCCATTCCATTCAATTTCTCATTCCATACCACATTCCATTGAATTTCATTAGACATTCCATTCCACATTTCATTCCATTTCATTTCACGTTCCATTCCATGTTCCATTCCACGATCCATTCCATTCCATTCCACATTCCATTCATTTCTATTCCATTCCTCTTTTCATTCCATTCAACATTTCGTTTCTCGTTCGACTCCATTCCATTCCACTTTCCATTCCACTTTCCCAAACATTCCATTCCATTCCCTTTCACGTTCCATTACACGTTCTAGTCCACTTTCCTTTCAACGATCCATTCCACACTCCATTCCATTCCACAATCCATTCCATATTCCATTCAATTCCATTTCACATTCCAATAAATTCAATTCCACTTTCCATTCCACATTCCATTCCAAATTACTTTCCATTCCATACAACCTTCCATTCCATTCAATTACACATTCCATTCCAATTCCATTTCATTTCATTCCACATTCCATTCGACATTCCATCCCATTTCATTCCACATTTCATTACATTGCATTCCTCATTCCATTCCATTCCATTTCTCATTCCATTCCGTTCCAAGTTCCATTTAATTCCATTCCATTCCCTTCCATTCCTTTTCAAATTATATTCCATTCCATTACACATTCCATTCCATTCCGTTCCATTCCACTTTCCATTTCAGATTCCATTCCACATTCCATTCCAGACTCCATTCCACATTCCATTCCATTTCATTTCACAATCCTTTCCATTCCATTCCATATTCCATTCCACATTCCATTCCATTCCATTCCACATTCCACTCCATTCCATTCATCATTCCTTTCAATTCCATTCCATTCCATATTCCATACCATTCCATTCCACATTCCATTCTTTTCCATTCCACATTCCATTCCATTCCATTCCACATTCCATTAATTTCCATTCCATTCCATTACAGATTCCATTCAGCGTTCCATTCCTTTCCAATACACATTCCCTTCCATTACATTCCACATTCCATTCCACGTTCCTTTCCACGTTCCATTACACGTTCCATTCCACGTTCCATTTCACGTTCCATTCCATTCCAATCCACATTTCATTCCACATTGTATTCCATTCCATTCCGCCTTCCAGACAAAACAATTCCATTCTATTCCACATTCCATTATATTCTATTACACATTCCATTCCACATTCCATTTTCCATTCCATTCCACATTGCATTCCACCTTCCATTCCACATTCCATTGCATTAAACTTTCCATTCCACTTTCCATTCCATTCCATCCCACTTTGCATTCCACATTCCTTTCCATTCTTTTCTAGTTTCCTTTCCGTTCCATTCCACATTCCATTTCACTTTCGATTACTTTACATGCCACATTCCATTCCTTTCCTTTCCATTCCATTCAACATTGCATTCCTCTTTCCGTTACTTTCCATGGCACATTCCATTCAACATTCCATGTAACATTCCATTCCATTCCATTCCACATTCCATTCTATTTCCTTACACGTTCCTTTCCACATTCCATTCCATTCCACTCCACATTCCATTACTTTCCTTTCCACGTTCCATTCTATTCCATTTCACATTAAATTCCACGTTAAATTCCATTCCATTCCATATTCCTTTCCCTTCTATTCCACATTCGGATCCACATTCCATTACATTACATTCCTATTTCCATTACATTCCATTTCACATTCCGTTCCACTCCAGGTTCCATTTACTTCAATTCTGTTCCAATTCTTTCCACATTCCATTCCATTTCATTCCACACTCCGTTACATTCCATTCGTCATTCCTTTGCATTCCATTTCATATTCCATTCCATTCCACTTTCCATTGAATTCCATTCCATTCCATTCAACTCCACATTCCATTCCAATCCATTCCACATTGCATTCCACTCCATACCATTCCATTCCTTTCCAATTTCCATTCCATTCCACATCCCATTCCATTCCATTGCATTCCATTGCATTCGACATTCCATTCCATTCCATTCCGTATTCCATTCCATTCCACTCAACATTCGTTACCACTACATTCTACATTCCATTCCATTCTACTCCACATTCCATTCTGTTCCATTCCTTTCCAAATTCCCACCAATTCCACATTGCATTCCTCATTCCATTCCATTCCATTTCACAATCCTTTCGATTCCATTCCACTTTACATTCCATTCCATTCCACGTTCCATTCCGCATTCCATTCCACATTCCATTCCACGTTATTGTCCACATTCCATTCCATGTCCATTCCACATTCCAATCCATTCCATACCACATTCCAATCCACATTGCATTCCACTCCACTGCACATTCCATTCCACAATCCATTCCATTCCGTTTGACATTCCGTTCCATTCCATTCCACATTCCATTACATATTCTGTTCCATTCCATTCCATTCCACATTCCATTACATTACATTCCACATTAAATTCCATTCAATTCCATTCCACATTCCGTTCCATTCCATTTCATTTCACTCCACATTCCATTCCTTTCAATTCCAGATTCCATTTCATTCCATTCCACATTCCATTCCATTCCTTTCCCTTACATTCCACATTCCATTGTATTCCATTCCACGTTCCAAAACATTCCCTTCCATTCCACATTCCATTATATTGCATTCCACTTTCCATTCCATTGCATTCCATTCCACATTCCTTTCCATTCCATTCCAAATTCCATTCCACATTCCATTAGACATTCCATTCCATTTCAATCCATTTTACATTCCATTCCATTCCATTCCTCATTCCATTCCACATTCAATTCCATTCCATTCCACTTTCCATTACATTCCATTGCATATTCCATTCCTTCCCATTACACATTCCAATCTATGGTCTATTGCATTCGTTTTCACATTCCATTCCTAGTTCCATTCCATTCGTTTCCACATTCCGTTCCACTTTGCATTGCAGATTCCATTCCACGTTCCATTCTACATTCCATTACAGACTACATTCCACATTCCATTCCATTCTATTCCACATTCCATTCCACATGGCACTCCACATTCCATTCCATTCCATTCCATTCCAATTTCCATTCCACTTTCCATTCCACATTCCATTCCACATACATTTTCCTTCCATTCCACGTTACATTTCACGTTCCATTCCATTCCATTCCACTTTTGATTCCACATTCCATTCCACATTCCTTTATATTCCACATTCCATTCCAAATTCCAAGGCTTTCCTGTCCACATTCCATTCCACTTTCCATTCCATTCCATTCCACGTTCCCCTCCATTCCAATCCACATTCCTTTCACATTCCATTCAATTGCATTGCTCATTCCATTCCACATTCCATTCCGTTGCATTCCACGTTTCATAACACATTCCATTCCATTGCCTTCCACATTCCATTCCACGACAAATTCCACATTCCATTACACGTTCCTTTCCATTCTATTCCACGATCAATTCCACGTTCCTTTCCATTCCATTCCACGTTCCATTGCGCATTCCGCTCCACATTCCATTCCACCATTCATTCCACCTTCCATTCCATGTCCCATTTCATTTCATTCCACGTTCCATTCCATTCCATTCACGTTCCATTTCATTCAATTCCACATTCCGTTCCACATTCCATTTCACATTCCATTCCAGATTCCATTTCACCTTCCATTCCATTCCATTCCATTCCATTACACATTCCATTCCATTTCATTCGACTTTCACTTCCATTACATTCCACATTCCATTCCACGTTACATTCCACGTTCCATGCCACTTTCCATTCCACGTTCCATTTCACTTTCCATTCCATTCCACATTCCATTCCACATTCAATCAAATTCCATTCCACATTCCATACAAACCAATTCCATTCCATTCCACATTCCATTACATTCCATTCCACTTTCCATTCCACATTCCAATCCTTTCCATTCCACATTGCATTTCTCTTTAGATTCCACATTCCATTGCATTCAAATTTCCATTCCACATCCATTGCATTCCATCCCACATTGCATTCCACATTCCATTCCATTCCTTTCCACATTCCTTTCCATTCCATTCCACTTTCCATTCCACATTTCATTGCATTCCGTTCCACTTTCCATTTCACATTCCATTCCATTCCGTTCCACAATCCATTCTATACCTTTCCACGTTCCATTCTACGTTCCATTCCACGTTCCATTCTACCGTCCTTTCCACATTCCATTCCATTCAATTCCACGTTCCATTCAATATCATTCCACGTTCCACTTCATTCCATTCCACATTGCAATCAACGTTCCATTTCACATTCCATTACACATTCCATTTCTCATGCCATTTCATTCCATTCTATTCCATTGCACATTCCCTTCAATTCCATTGCACATTCCATTCCACATACCATTCAACTCCATTCCACATTCCTTTCCATTTCATTCCACATTTCATTCCATTCCATTCCAAATTCCATTCCATTCCATTCCAAATTCCATTCCATGCCATTCCACGTTCCATTTCATTCCATTCTATTCCACATTCCATTCCATTCCGTTCCACATTCCACTCCATTCCATTCCACTTTCCATTCCACATTCAATTCCATTCGATACCACATTCCATTCCACATTGCACTCCATGTTCCATTCCACATTCCTTTCCACTTTGCATTCCATTCCATTCCACGTTCCATTCCATTCCATTCCACGTTCCATTCCATGTTCTATTCCATTCCATTCCACATTTGATTCCACATTCTATTCCATTCTATTCAACATTCCATTCGACATTCGTTTCTATTCCACTCCACATTCCATTTCACATTCCATTCCGTTCCATTCCACATTCCATTCCACATTCCATTCCACGTTCCAAACAACGATCCATTGCATTCCTTTCCACGTTCCGCTACCCTCCATTCCACGTTCCAGTTCATTCCATTGCACATTCGTTTCCACATTCCATTACACATTCCATTTCACATTCCATTCCATTCCATTCTAATCCACATTGCATTCAATTCCAATCCACATTCCGTTCGATTCCATTAAATGTTCCATTCCATTCCACATTCCATTCCATTCCATTCCATATTCTATTCCGTTACATTCCACATTACATTCTGTTCCATTCCACATTCCATTCCACATTCCAATCCACATTCCATTCCATTTCATTGTATTCCACATTCCGTTCCATTCCATTTCACTTTCCATTCCATTCTATTCCACATTCCATTCCATATTCCATTTCAGATTCCTTTCCACGTTCCATTCCTTTCCATTCTACTTTGCATTCGATTCAATTCCGCATTGATTTCCATTCCATTCCATTCCTCATTCCATTCCATTCCATTCTGCATTCCATTCCATGCCATTGCATTCCATTTTATTCCACGTTCCATTCCACATTCCTTTCCACGTTACATTCCACGTTCCATTCAAAGTTCCATTTCTCGTTCGATTCCTCATTCCATTCCATTCCATTCCACGTTACATACCATTGCATTCCATAGTCCATTCCACGTTCCATTCCATTCCATTCCACGATCCATTCCACCTTCCTTTCCACATTCCATTCCACATTCCTTTCAATTCCATTCCACTTTCCATTCTTTTCCATCATACATTCCATTTCACTTTCCATTCCATTCCATTCCAAATTCCATTCCTCATTCCATTCCATTAAATTCCACATTCCATTCCACCTTCTATTCCACATTCCATTTCACATTCCATTCCACTCCACTACACATTCCATTCCATTCCATTCCACATTCCATTCCACATTCCATTCCACATTCCATTCAGCATTCCATTCCATTCCATTCCACATTCCATTGCACATTCCATTAAATTCCATTCAGCATTCCATTCCACGTTCCATTCCACGTTAAATTCCATTCCGTTCCATTCCATTCCACTTTCCATTTCATTCCATTCCACATTCCATTCCACAATCCATTTCACATTCCATTCCATTCCACTACACATTCAATTCATCATTCCATTACACATTCCATTTCACATTCCTTTCCACCTTCCAGTTCACATTCGATTCCATTCATTTCCATTCCACATTCCATTCCACTTTCCATTCCATTTCTTTCCACATTCCAGAAGACATTCCTTTCCATTTCATTCCACATTCCATTCCACGTTCCCAAGTTCCATTACCTGTTGTACTCCATTCCATTCCACGTTCCATTCCTTTCCATTCCACATTGCATTTCACTCCATTCCACATTGCATTCCTCATTACGTTTCACTTTCCATTCCAAATTCCATTTCACATTACATTTCACATTCCATTACATTATATTCCATTACAATCCACATTCCTTTATATTCCAATGCACTTTCCATTCCTTTCCATTCCACGTTACATTCCATCTCACATTCCATTCCATTTCATTCTACATTCCATTGCATTACATTCCACATTCCTTTCCACATTCCATTCCACGTTCTATTCTATGACATTCCACATTCCACTCCATTCCATTCCACATCCTATTCTATTCAATTCCACATTCCATTCCATTCCATTCCAACCCGAATTCCATTCTAGATTCCATTCCACGTTCCATTCCATTTCATTCCACTTTCCAATGCAGTCCATTTAACATTCCAGTAAATTCAATTCCAAATTCCATTCCATTCCATTCCATTCTATTCCATTCCGCAATCCATTCCACTCCATTCCGCATTGCATTCCATTCCATTCCATTCCATTCCATTCCAAATTCCATTCCATTGCCTTCTATTCCATTCCATTCCACATTCCATTCCATTCCATTCCACATTCCATTCCCTTCCGTTCCATTCCATTCCGCATTCCATTCTATTCCATTCCGCATTTCATTTCAATCCATTCCATTCCTTTCTGAATTCCATTCCTTTCCATTCCATTCCACAGTCCATTCCATTCCATTAAACATTCCATACCATTCCATTCCACAATCCATTCCATTTCATTCCACGTTCCATTCAACATTCCATTCCATTTCATTTCATTCTATTCTACATTCCATACCACTCCATTCCCTTCCATATTCTATTCCTTTCCATTCCACATTCCATTCTGTTCCATTCCACATACCTTTCAAATCCACTGCACATTCCATTCCACTTTCCTTTCCACATTCCATTGCACTTTCCATTCCACGTTCCATTCCGCGTTGTATTCCATTCCATTCCACATTCCATAACATTCCATTCTGTTCCATTCCACATACCTTTCAAATCCACTGCACATTCCATTCCACTTTCCTTTCCACATTCCATTGCACTTTCCATTCCACGTTCCATTCCGCGTTGTATTCCATTCCATTCCACATTCCATAACATTCCATTCCATTCCATTCCCAATTCCATTCCATTCCATACCATTCCAAATTCCATTCCATTCTATTCCATTCCACATTACATTCCTTTCCATTCCAGATTCCATTCCACATTCCACTTAACGTTCCATTCCAAATTCCATTCCACTTTCCATTTCACGTTCCACTCCATTACATTCCATGTTCCACTCAACTTTCCATTCCGCATTTAATTCCAGTTTGCATTCCACGTTCCATTCCATTCCATTCAACGTTCCATTCCATCTTCCATTCCATTACTTTCCATTCCAGATTCCATTCCGTATTCCATTCCACGTTCCATTCCACATTCCATTCCACGTTCTTTTCCACGTTCCATTCCACATTCCATTTCACTTTCCATTCAATATTCCATTCCACATTCCTTTGCATTCCACATTCCATTCCATTCCATTCCAATTTCCACATAACATTCCGTTCCATTCCACATTAAATTCCACGTTCCATTCTATTCCATTCCACTCTCGATTCCACATTCCACTCCACATTGCTTTCCATTCCACATTCCATTCCAAATTCCATTGCATTCCTGTCCACGTTCCATTCCTCTTTGCATTCCATTCCATTCCACATTCCCCTCCATTCCAATCCACATTCCATTCCACATTCCATTCGATTCCATTGCTCATTGTTTTCCACATTCCATTACATTCCATTACGCATTCAATTCCACATTCCATTCCATTCCTCTCCACATTCAATTCCACATTCCATTCCATTCAATTTCACTTTCCATTCCACGACCAATTCCGCATTCCATTACACTTTCCTTTCCATTCCATTCCACGATCCCTTCCACGTTCTATTCCATTCCATTCGACGTTCCATCCCGCATTCCATTGCACATTCCATTCCACGTTCCATTCCAAATTCCTATCCACGTCTCATTTCATTCCATTCCACATCCCATTTCATTCCATTCCACATTCCATTCTATTCCATTCTACATTCCGTGCCATTCAATTCAACATTCCATTCTTCATTGCATTTCACATTCCATTCCACATTCCATTTCACATTCCATTCAATTCCATTCCATTCCGTTCCACATTCCATTGCATTCCAACCCACACTCCCTTCCATTACATTCCACATTCCATTCCACCTTCCATTCCACCTTCCATTCCACTTTCCATTCCACGTTCCATTTCACTTTCCATTCCATTCCACTCCACATTCCATACAAACCAATTCCATTCAATTCCACATTCCATAGATTCCATCCACTTTCCATTCCACTTTGCAATCCATTCCATTCCACATTGCATTCCACTTTCCATTACACATTCTATTGCATTCCAATTTCTTTTCCACATTCTATTCTATTCCGTCGCACATTGCATTCCACATTCCGTTCCATTGCTTTCCACATTCCATTCCATTTTATTCCACTTTCCATTCCACATTCCATTGCATTCCATTCCACTTTCCATTCCACATTCCATTCCATTCCAATCCATATTCCATTCCATTCTTTTCTACGTACCATTCTGCGTTCCATTCCATGTTCCATTCCACAATCCATTCCATTCAATTCCACGTTCCTTTCCATACCACTCCACGTTCCACTTCATTCCATGCCACATTCCAATCCACATTCCATTACATATTCCATTCCACATTTCATTTTGCATGCCATTTCATTCCATTCTATTTTATTGCACATTCCATTCAATTCCATTCCACATTCCATTCCAAATAACATTCAATTCCATTCCACATTCCATTGCATTACATTCCACATTCCATTCCATTCCATTCCAAATTCCATTCCATTCCACATTTCTTTCCATTCCATTCCACTTTCCATTCCACATTCAATTCCATTCCATACCACATTCCCTTCCACATTGCACTCCACGTTCCATTACACATTCCATTCCAAGTCTCATTCTATTCCATCCACGTTCCATTCCATTCCAAACCACGTTCCATTCCATGTTATATTCCATTCCATTCCACTTTTGATTCCACTTTCCATTCCCTTCCATTACACATTCCATTTGACATTAAATTCCATTCCACTCCACATTCTATTTCACATTCCATTCCATTCCTTTCCATTCCACCGTCCATTCCACATTCCATTCCACGTTCCAATCCACTTTCCATTACATTCCATTCCACGTTCCACTACACTCCATTCCACGTTCCAATTCATTCCATTGCACATTCGTTTTCACATTCAATTACACATTCCATTACACTCCATTCTATTCCACATTGCATTTATTTAAAATCCAAATTCCATTCCATTCCTTTCCACGTTCCATTCCATTCCACATTCCATTCCACATTCAGTTCCGTTCCATTCCACATTCCATTCCATTCCATTCCACATTCCATTCCACATTCCATTCCACATTCCATTCCATTCCATTCTATTCCACATTCCATTCCATTCCATTTCACTTTCTATTCCATTCTATTCCACTTCCATTCCACATTCCTTTTCACATACCATTCCATGTTCCATTCCATTCCATTCTACATTCCATTCCATTCAATTACACTTTTATTTCCATTCCATTCCATTTCTCATTCCATTCCATTACATTCCGCATTCCATTCCATTCCATTCCATTCCACGTTCCATTCCACATTCCATTCCATGTTCCATTCCACGTTCCATTCCACGTTCCTTTCCACTTTCAATTCCACATTCCATTCCATTCCCTTCCACGTTTCATAGAATTACATTCCATAGTCCATTCCACGTTTCATTCCATTCCATTCCAAGTTCCATTCCACCTTCCTTTCCACATTCCTTTTCACATTCCATTCGATTCCATTACACATTCCATTCCTTTCCATTATACATTCCAATCCACATTCTTTTCCATTCCAGATTTCATTCCTTTCTATTATACATTCCATTCCTTTGTATTATACATTCCATTCCGAATTCCATTCCATTCCATTCCATTCCACATTCCATTCCACCTTCTGTTCCACATTCCATTTCACATTCCATTCAATTCCATTCCACATTCCGTTGCATTCCATTCCACATTCCATTCCACATTCCATTCCTTGTTCTATTCCATTCCATTCCACATTCCTTTCCACATTCCATTCCATTCCATTCTACATTACACTCGACCTACCATTCCATTCCTCTCCACATTCCATTTCACACTACATTCCATTCCATTCCACATTCCATTCCACATTCCATTCCACTATCCAATCCACTTTCCATTGCATTCCATTCCACGTTCCACTGCACTCCGTTCCTCGTTACAGTTCATTCCATTCCACATTCGTTTACACATTCCATTACGCATTCAATTTCACATTCCATTCCATTCCATTCCATTCCACATTTCATTCCATTCCATTCCACATTCCTTTAAACAATCAATTCCACATTCCATTCTACGATCCATTCTATTCCATTCCACATAACATTCCGTTCCTTTACACATTCCATTCTGTTAAATTCCACATTCCTTTCCATTCCATTCCATTCCGAATTCCATTCCACATTCCATTCTACGTTCCGTTCCATTTCATTCCACATTCCATTCCATTCCATTCCACATTCCATTCCATTCTATTCCATTCCACATTCCATTTCATTACATTCCACATTCCATACTATATTCCATTTCACTTTCCATGCCACACTCCATTTCGCATTCCATTCCTTTCCATTACATTCCACATTCCTTTCCGTTCCAATCCATATTCTATTGCCCTCCATTCAACGTTGTATTTCATTCCACATTCCATTGCATTCCACATCCCAATCCATTCCATGCCAGATTCCATTCCATTCCATTCCACATTCCATTCCACATTCCATTCCATTCCATTCTATACCGCATTCTATTCAGCATTCCCTTCCACATTCCATTCCATTTTCGATTCCACGTTCCACTCCATATTCCATTCCACGTTCCAATCCATTCCATTCCATTCCGCATACCACATTCCATTCTATTACATTCCATTCCGCATTCTATTCCACATTCCATTCCATTCCATTCCACATTCCAATCCATTACTTTCCACATTCCACCACATTGCATTCCACATTCCATTCCATTCAATTTCACGTTCCATTCCACGTTCCACTGCACGTTCCATTTCACGTTCCGTTAAAAGTTCCATTCCACTTTCCTTTCCACCTTCCACTCCATTCCATTCCATTCCATTGCACATTCCATTCCATTCCACTCCACTTTCCCTTCCATTCCATTCCACATTCCATTCCACATTCCATTCCGTTACATTCCACATTTCATTCCACACTTCATTCCACATTCCATTCCACATTCCATTCCGTTCCATTCCACATTCCATTCCACATTTCATTGCACATTCTATTCCACATTCTATTTCACACCCAATTCCACATTATATTTCATATTCCGTTCCATTCCATTCCCCATTCCATTCCATTCCATTCCACATTCCATTCCATTCCTTTCCACATTTCATTCCACATTTCATTTCACTTTCCATTTCATCATGTTCCACGTTCTATTAAACATTCCATTCCACGTCCCATTACTTTCCATTCCAAGTTCAATTCCACATTCAATTCCATTTCATTTCACTTTCCATTCTACATTCCATTCCACATTCCGTTCAGGTCCATGCCACATTCCATCCCACACTCCAATCCGTTGCATTCCACATTGCACTCGAAACTCCATTTCTCATTCCATTCCATATTCAATTACACATTTCATTCTGTTCCATTCCACGTTCTATTCCACACTCCTTTCCACAATCCATTCCACATTCCATTCCTTTTCATTTCTCATTCCTTTCCACATTCCCTTCCACATTCCATTCCACATTCCTTTCCATTCCATTCCATTAATTTCCATATTCCATTCCATTCCATTCCACATTGCATTCCACGTTTCATTACACTTTCCATTCCGCGTTCCATTTGATTCCATTCCACATTCCATTCCATTCCAATCGACTTTCTATGCCATTCAATTCCATATTCCTTTCCAAATTAAATTCCATTCCATTCCACCTTCCATTCCACATTCCTTTCCACGTTCCATTCCACATACCATTACATTCTATTCCACATTCTGACCAATTCCGTTACATATTCCATTTCATTCCATTCCGAATTTCACTCCACATTCCATTCCATTCTGTTCCACATTCCATTGCATTCCATTTCATTCCAGTCCACATTGCATTCAATTACATTACATTGCACATTTCATTCCATTCCATTCCATTCAACATTCCATTCGATTATGTTCCACATTCCATTCCATTGCATTCCATTCCACATTCCATTCCATTCCATTCCACATTCCATACCATTCCATTTCACATTCCCTTCCATTCCATTCCACATTCCCTTCCATTCCATTCCACCTTCCATTCCATTCCATTCCTCATTCCATTCTATTCCATTCCACGTCCTATTACACTTTCCACTCCACGTTCCATTCCATGTTCCATTCCATGTTGCCTTCCAATTTCCTTTCCACATTCCATTCCATCCCTTTCCATTCCATTACACATTCCGTTCCATTCCATTCCACATTCCATTCCATTCCATTCCACGTTCCATTCCATTGCACATTCCATTCCACATTCCATTCCACATTCCATTCCATTCCATTATACTCCATTCCATTCTATTCTATTCATTTCCATTACATTCCACATGGCATTTCATTCCATTACACCTTCCCTTCCATTCCACTGCATTCCAGTCCACTTTCCATTTCGTATTCCATTCCATGTTCCTTTCCACGTTCCATTCCCCATTGCATTCCATTGCCATGCATTCCACTCCATTCCATTCCGCATTCCATTCTACATTCCATTCCATTCCATTCCATTCCATTCCACTCCATTCCAGTTCACATTCCATTCCACATTCCATTCCATTCACCTTCCTTTCTATACCTTTCCACATTCCATCCCATTCCATTCTCTCTCATTCCACATTCCATTCCACTTTCCATTCCACATTCCGTTCCATATTCCATTCCATTTTGCATTCCACATTCCATTCCACATTCCATTACATTTCATTCCATTCCACTTTCCATTACATTTTTATTCCACTTTCCATTCCACATTCCTTTCCATTCCATACCACATTCCATTCCATACCATTCCATTCCATTCCATTCCACATTCCATTCCACATTCCATTCCATTCAATTTCAGATTCCATTTATTTCCATACCATTCCATTCCACATTCCATTCCATTCCATTTCACATTCCATTCCACTTTCAATTCCACATTCCATTTCACATTCCATTCCATTCGATTCCACATTCCATTCCATTAACTTCCATTCCATTCCACATTCCATTCCACATTCCATTCCACATTCCATTTCACCTTCCATTCCATTCCATTCCAATTTTCCATTCCACTTTCCATTCCAATCCATACCATTGCACTTTCTATTCCATTACATTCCATATTTCATTCCACTTTCCAACGCATTCCATTCCACATTCCACTCCATTCCATTTCACATTCCATTATATTCCATTCGTTTCCACATTCCATTCCATTCCACTCCATTCCACATTGCATTCCATTCCATTCCTCATCCCATTCCAGATTCCATTCCACATTCCATTCCATTCATTTCCACATTCCATTCGACATTCCATTCAATTCCACAATCCATTCTGCATTGCATTCCTTTCCACATTCCATTCCATATTCCATTCCATTCCATTCCACATTCCATTCCAATGCATTCCACATTCCATTCTAATCGATTCCACATTCCATTCCACGTTGCATTCCTCGTTCCATTCTAGGATATATTTCCTGTGCCATTCCATTCCGCTCCACGTTCCATTACACATTCAATTGCAATCCTCTCTACATTGCAGTCCACATTCCATTCCGCATTCCAGTCCCCATTCCATTACATTCCATTCCGTTCAACATGACACTCCATTCCATTCCACATTCCGTTCCATTCCATATCGCATTCCATTCGTTTTCATTACATTCCACATTCTATTCCATTCCACTTTTCATTCCATTTCATTCCACATTCCATGCCATTCCAACGCATTCAATTCCACATTCTGTTCCATTCCATTTCGTTCCAATTTCTGTTGCATTCCACATTACGTTCCATTCCTTTCCACATCCCATTCCATTCCATTCCATTCCATTTTTCAATCCATTTCATTCCATACTACATTCCATTCCATTTCACTCCAATCTACAATCTATTCTATTCCGCAACCGAACCCATTCCACATTCCATTAAATATTCCATTATATTCCATTGCACGTTCCATTCCATTCCATTGCACATTCCATTCCAATACATTCCACATTCCATTTCATTCCATGAAACATTTCACTCCACATTCCATTCCATTCCACATTCCATTCCATTCCATTCCACATTCCATTGCAAATTGCATTTCATTCCATTCCACTTTCCATTCCACGATCCATTCCACATTCCATTGCACCTTCCATTCCACATTCCATTCCACGTTCCACTCCATGCCATTCCATGTTCCATACTACGTTCCATTCCATGCTATTCCATGTTGCATTCCACATTCTTTTCAACATTCCATTTCACGATCCATCCCTTTCCATTCCACATTCCATTTCTGATTCCATTCCACATTCCATTCCATTCCATTCCACATTCCATTCCACATTGATTCCATTCCAGTCCACATTCCCTTCCACATTCCTTTCCATTCCATTTAAACAATTCATTCCTTTCCATTCCACATTGCATTCCACGTTCCATTCCGCATTCCTTTCCATGTTGCATTCCACGTTCCATTCTATTCCAATCCACATTCCATTCCACATTCCATTCCTTTCCATTACACATTCCATTCCATTCCATTCCACATTCTATTCCTCATTCTATTCCATGCTGCATTCCACATTGCATTCCACGTTCCTTTGCATGTAGCATTCCAAGTTCCATTCCACGTTGCATTCCCTTCCATTCCACGTTCCATTCCACATTGCATTCCATTCCATATTCCATTCCATTCCATTCCACTTTCCAATCCTTTCCAATCCACGTTACATTCCATTCCACATTCCATTCCACATTACATTCCACTCCATTATACTCCATTCCTTTCCATTCTATTCCATTCCATTCCATTCCACATGCCATTCCATTCCATTCCACATTCCATTGCCCTTTGCGTTTCATTCCATTCCACTTTCCATTCCACGATCCATTCGGCATTCCATTGCACATTCCATTCCACATTCCATTCCACGTTCCAATCCATGTCATTCCATGTTACATACTAGCTTTCATTCCATGCCATTCTATGTTCCATTCCACATTCCGTTCCCCGTTCCATACCACGTTCCATTCCACATTCCATTCCACGTTCCCTTTCACCATTCATTACAAGTTCCTTTCTACGTTCCATTCCAAGTTCCATTCCACGGTCCATTCGAAGTTCCTTTCCACGTTCCATTCCTTTCCATTCCACATTCCATTCCACTCCACTACACTTTCCATTCCACTCCACTACAATTTCCATTCCACAATCCATTCCACATTCCATTCCACATTCCATTCCACATTAAAAGGCGTTCGATTCCACATTCCATTTCTCATTCCATTCCACATTGCAGTCCACATTCCTTTCCATTCAATTTCACATTCCATTTCATTGCATTCCATTCCATTCCACATTCCATTCCTTTCCATTCCATACCAATTTCCATACGATTCCATTCCATTCCACTTTCCATTTTTTAATTTCCACATTCCATTCCATTCCATTCCACATTCCATTGTATTCCATTACATTCCACATTCCATTCAATGTTCCATTCCATTCCATTCCACATTCCATTCCATTCCATTACACTTTCCATTCCACATTCCATTCCACATGACATTCCATTACTTTCCACATTGCATTCCACATTCCATTCCACATTCCATTCCATATTCCATTCCACATTCCATTCCACATTCCATTCCATTCTATTCCACATTCCATTCCATTCCATTCCACGATCTATTCCATTCAATTGCGTTAAACATATCATTCCATTCCATTCCGCATTCCATTACATTGCATTCCATTCTATTCCACATTCCATTCCAATCCATTCCACATTCCATTTCATTGCATTCCACATTACATTCCATTCCACTCCAAGTTCCATTCCATTCCATTCCCCATTCCACTCCATTCCATTCCATTTCTTTCCACATTCCATAGAATTGCATTCCATTCCACATTCCATAACTTTCCGTTCTGCATTCCATTCCAATATATTCTGCATTCCATTCCATTGCATTCCACATTCCATTCCACATCCCTTTACATTCCACTCCACATTCCATTCCCCGTTCCATTGCACATTCCATTTCACGTTCCATTCTACGTTCCATTCCACATTCCATTGCATATTCCATTCCATTCCTTTCCACATTACATACCATTCCATTGTATTCTATTCCACTTTCCATTCCATTCCAATCCACATTCCATTCCACATTCCATTCCATTCAACTACACGTTCCAATCAGTTCCATTGCACATTTCATTCCATTCAATTCCACATACTTTCCATTCCATTCCACGTTCCATTGCGTTCCATTCCACATTCCATTCTATTCCATTCCACATTCCATTCCATTACATTTCACATTCCATTTCATTTATTCCACAATGCATTCCATTACGTTCCACATTGCCTTCCATTCCGTTCTATTCCACATTCAATTCCATTCCATTCTACTTTCCAATGCATTGCATTCCATTCCATTCCATATTACATTCCATTGCATTCCACATTCCATCCATTCCACTCCATTCCATTCCACATTCCATTCCACATTCCATTAATTTCCATTCCATTCCTTTCCACGTTCCATTCCACGTTCCATTCCACGTTCCATTCCATTCCATTCCTTTCCACTCCATGTTCCATTCCATTCCATTCCACGTTCCACACCATTCCAGTCCACGTTCCATTCTGTTCCATTCCACGTTCCATTCCATTCCATTCGACATTCCATTCCAATCCATTACTTTCCAAGCTCCATTCCATTCCATTCCACGTACCATTCTCCATTCCATTCCATTGCATTCGACATTCCATTAAACAATCCATTCCAAAATCCATTCCATTCCATTCCACGTTCCATTCCATTCCATATTCTACTCCATTCCATGCAAATCCATTCCAAATTCCATTGCACATTCCAATCAATTCCACTCCACATCCCATCGTATTCCATTCCACATTCCATTACATTCTATTCCACATTCCATTCCATTCCCATCCACATTGCACTCCATTCCACATTCCATTCTAGCTTCCTTTCCATTATATTCCCCATTCCATTCCATTCCATTCCACAATCCATTCCACTCCATTCCACGTTGCATTCCATTCCATTGCAATCCATTCCAAATTCCTTTCCACGTTGCATTCCAATCCACTCCACATTCCATTCCATTCCATTCCACATTCCATTCCATTCTATTCCACGTTCCATTCCATTCCCATCCACATTGCACTCCATTCCACATTCCATTCCAGCTTCCTTTCCATTCCATTCCCCATTCCATTCCATTCCATTCCACAGTCCATTCCACTCCATTCCACATAGCATTCCATTCCATTGCAATCCATTCCAAATTCCATTCCACATTGCATTCCAATCCCCTCCACATTCCATTCCATTCCATTCCACATTCCATTCCATTCCATACCATTCCATTCCACTCCACATTCCATTCCATTCCATTCCACTCCACATTCCATTCCATTCCATTCCACGTTCCCTTCCAATCCACATTCCATTCCATTCCGTTCCACATTCCAATTCACATTCCCTTCCTTTCAATTCCACATTGCATTCCATTCCTTTCCTTTCCATATGATTCAACATTCCATTCCACGTTCCATTCCATTTCATTCCACATTCCATTCCACGTTCCATTACACTTTCCATTCCACGTTCCATTCCACTTTGCATTTGATATTCCATTCCATTCCTTTCCACGTTCCACTACTGTGCATTCCACGTTCCATTTCATTCCATTCCACATTCCATACCACATTCCATTTCACATTCCATTCCACATTCCATTTCACCTTCCATTCCATTCCATTCCATTCCCCATTGCTTTCCTTTCCAATCCATATTCCATTCCATGCCATTCCACGTTGCATTTCATTCCCGATTTCTTTGAATTCCACATCCCATTCCTTTCCGTTCCACATTCCATTCCTGTCAATTCCACACTCCATTCCACATTCCATTCCATTCCATTCTATTACGCATTCTATTCCTCAATCCATTACATGTTTGATTCCACGTTCCACTCCATATTCCATTCCACATTCCATTCCACTCCATTCCATTCAACATTCCATTCCATTCCATTCAATTCCGCATTCCACATTTCATTCCAGTCAATTCCATTCCACATTCCATTCCACATTCCATTCCGTTCCATTCCACATTCCATTCCACATTCCATTCCATTCCATTCCACATTCCATCTCACATTCCATTCCATTCCATTCCACATTCAACACCATTCCATTCCATTGCAAATTCCATTCCTTTCCTATCCACATTCCATTCCATTCCATTTCACATTCCATTCGGTTCCATTCCACATTCCCTTCCATATTCCATTCCATTCCATACCACATTCCATACCACATTCCATTTCACGTTCCATTGCACGTTCCTTTCCACGTTCCATTCCACATTCCATTCCATATTCCATATCTTTCTATTCCACATTCCATTCGACATTGCACTCCACTTTCCATTCCACATTCCATTCCACGTCTCATTTCCTTCAATTCCGCCTTCCATTGCTTTCCATTACACTTTCCATTCCATGGTCCAATCCATTCCATTCCACATTCCATTACACATTCCATTGCATTCCATTTCACATTCCATTGCACGTTCCATTCCACATTCCATTCCACAATCCATTCCACATTCCATTCCAGTACATTCCATTTTCCATTCCACGTTCCCTTCCACTTTCTATTCCACATTCCACTCCATTCCATTCCGTTTTCCATTCCACATTCCATTCCACTTTACATTCCAGTTTCCATTCCATTCTTTTCCACATTCCATTACACATTTCATTCCACTTTCCATTCCATTCTTTTCCACATTCCATTACACATTCCATTCCACATTCCATTCCATTCCATTTAATTCCACATTCCATTCCACATTCCATTACATTCCATTCCACATTCCATATCATATTCCATTTCACATTCCGTTCCTCATTTGACTCCATTTCATTCCACCTTCCATTCCATTACATTCCACATTCCATTCCACATTGCATTCCATTCTAATCCATATTCCATTACTCATTCCATTCCACGTTCCATTCCACTTTCTATTTCACATTCCATTCCGCATTCCATTCCACATTCCATTCCACTCCATTCCACTTTCCATTCCACTCCATTCCACGTTCCTTTCCACGTTCCATTCCACGTTCCATTCCACTTTCCATTCCATTATATTCCATGTTCCGTGCCATTCCTTTCGACATTTCTTTCCAAATTCCATTTCACATTCCATTACAAATTCCATTTCCCATACCGTTAAATTCCTTTGCACATTCCATTCCACATTCCACACCATTCCATTCCATTCGAAATTCCATTCCTTTCCATTCCAATTTCCATTCCATACCATTCCACCTTCCATTCCATCCCATTCCATACCACATTCCCTTTCTCATTCCAATCCACATTCCATTCCATTTCATTTCACATTCCCTTCCACATTCCATTCCTTTGCTTTCCACTTTGCATTCCATATTCCATTCCACATTCCATTCCATTCCTTTCCACATTCCATTCCACATTCCATTCCACATTCCATTCCATCGCATTCCACTTTCCATTCCAAATTCCATTCCATTGCATTCCACATTCCATTTCACATTCAATTTCATTCTATTCCACATTCCATTCCATTCCGTGTTCCATTCCTTTCCATTGCATTCCACATTTCATTCTATCCCATTCTGCATTCCATTCCATTCCATTCCACATTCCATTCCATTCCATTCCATTCCATTCCATTCCATTTTCCCTTCCATTCCATTGCATTCCACCATTCATTCCATTCCACTCTGCATTCCATTCCATTCCATTCCACATTCCATTTCATTCCACTCCAAATTCCATTTCTTTCCATTCCCCACTACATTCCACATTCCATCAAACGTTCCATTCCACATTCCATTCCACTTTCAATTCCACGTTCCTTTCCATTCCATTCCACCTTCCATTCCACGTTCCAATCGACATACCTTTGCACATTCCATTCCACGTTCCATTCCATTCAATTCCACATTCCATTCCACATTCCATTCTACAATCCAATACATTCCATTCCACATTACTTTCCACAGTCCATTCCACATTCCATTCTGCACTCCATTACATTCCATTCCACATTCCATTCCACTTTCCATTTCACATTCCATTCCATTCCACTTTCCACTCCACATTCCATTCCACTCCATTCCACATTCCATTCCATATTCCATTCCATTCCACTCCACTTTCCATTCCATTCAATTCCACATTCTATTCCAATCCACATTCCTTTCCATTCCACATTATATTCCATTCCATTCCACATTCCTTTCCATTCCATTCCACTCCATTCCACATTACATACCATTCCCTTCCATTCAACACAGAATTCCATTCCATTCCATATTCCATTGAATTTCATGCCACATTAAATTCCATTCCATTCCACATTCCATTCCACATCCATTTCCTTCCATTCCAGATTCCATTCCATTCCCTTCCACATTCCATTCCACGTTCCATTCCACGTTTCATTCCTCGTTCCATTCTATTCAATTCCACATTCCATTCCGGATTCCATTGCATTCCTTTCCTCATTCCATACCATACCATTACATTCCATTCGGTATTTCATTCCATTCCTATCCAGATTCTATTCCAGATTCCATTCCGACCCATTCCATATTCCATTCCACATTCCATTCCATTCCATTCCACATTGCATTCCGTTCCTTTCCGCATTCCATTCTTTTACATTCCACATTATATTCCACATTCCATTCCACGTTCCATTCCACATTCCCTTCCACTTTCCGTTGCACGTTCCATTCCATTGCATTCCACATTCCATTCCACGTTCCATTCCACATTTAATTCCCCATCCCATTCCATATTCCATTCCTTTCAATTCCACAATTTATTCCACATTCCAATCCATTCCATTCCACATTCCATTTCACGTTCCATTCCACGTTCCATTTCACGTTCCATTCCACATTCCATTCCTTTCCATTCCACATTCCATTCCACATTCTATTCCCTTCCATTTCACAATACATTCCACATTCCATTCCATTCCATTCCATTCCACATTCTGTGGCATTCAATTACACATTCCTCTCCATTCCATTCCATTCCATTCCACATTCCATTCCATTGCATTCCACAATCCATTACTTTCCATTCCACATTCCATCTCATTCCATTCCACATTCCAATCGATTCAATTCCACATTTCATTCCATTCCAATCCATTCCACAATCCATTCCATTTCATTCAACATTCCATTCCCCATTCTATTCCATATTACATTTCACGTTCCATTCCATTAAATTCTGCATTCCATTCCATTGCATTCCACATTCCATTCCATTCAATTCCACCTTCCATTCCACTCCATTCCATTTCTTTCCACATTCAATTCCATTCAAATCCACCTTCCATTCCATTCCATTCCACATTCCATTCTATTGCATTCCACATTCCATTCCATTGTATTCCACATTCCATTCCATTACATTCCACATGCCATTCCATTCCATTGCCTTCCAGTTTCCAAACATTTCCATTCCATTTCAAATTCCAGTCTTTCCGTTACATATTCCATTCCATTCCATTCCGCATTCCATTCCATTCCATTCCCTTCCATTACACGTTCCATTCCATTCCATTCCACATTTCATTCCATGTTCCATTCTACGTTCCACTCCACTTTCCATTCCAAGTTCAATTAAAAGTTCCATTCCGTTTTCCATTGCATTCCATTCCACATTGCATTCCACATTACATTCCATTCCATTCCTCTTTCCATACCACTAAGTTCCATTCTATTCCAAGTTCCATTCCATTCCATTCCGCATTCCATTCCACATTCCGTTGCATTCCGTTCCACATTGCATTCCACATTCCATTCCCTTCTATTCCACATTCCATTCCATTCCATTCCACATCCCATAAATTTCCTTTCAACATTCCATTCTTCATTACATTCCACGTTCCATTTCTAATTCCATTTCACATTCTGTTCCATGTTCCATGCCATTCTATTCCACATTCCATTCCATTCCATTCTGCATTCCATTCCATTCCATTTAATTCCATTCCACATTCCATATCATTCCATTCCTCCTTCCATTCCATTCCTTTCCACATTCCAGTCCACATCCCATTGAATTCCACTCTGCATTCCATTCCATATTCCATTGCATTCCATTCAACATTCCATTACATTCCAATCCACATTCCATTCCACATTCCATTCCATTCTTTTGCCCTTTCTATTACACATTCCATTCCACATTCCATTCCATTCCATTCCACATTCCATTCCACATTCCATTCCACATTCCATTCCATTCCATTCCACTTTACAATCCACATTCCATTACATATTCCATTCCACATTCCATTCCACATTCCATTCCAGGTTGATTATATGTTCCATTCCCATTCCATTTCACATTCCATTCCACTTTCCATTCCACATTCCATACCACGTTCCATTCCAATTTCAATTCCAAGTTTCATTCCAGTTTCCATTGTATTCAAATCCACGTACCATTCCAAATTCCAGTATATTCCATTCTATTCCACTCCATTCCATTCCACATTCCATTCCATTCCATTCCACATTCCATTTCCTTACATTCTACATTCCATTCTCTTCCATTCCACATTCCATTCAATTCCATTTCACATTCCATTGCATTCCATTCCATTACATTCCTTTCCATTCCATATTCCATACTATTCTATTGCATTAAACACTCCTTTCCTTTCCATTACAAATTTCATTCCTTTCTGTTCCATGTTCCATTCCATTCCACTCCATATTCCATTCCATTCTATTCCACATCCCATTCAAAGTTCCATTCCACGTTCCATTTCTCCTTCAATTCCAAGTTCCATTCCACGTTCCATTCCATTACATTCCACCTTCCATTAAACGTTCCATTCCACGTTCCATTCCGTTTTGCGTTCCTCGTTCCATTCCATGTACCATTCCACGTTTCATTCCATTCCATTCCACATTCCATTCTAATCCATTCCACCTTCGATTCCACGTTCCACTCCATTCAATTCAACGTTCCATTCCACTTTCCATTCCATTCCATTCCACCTTCCATTCCACATTCCACTCCATTCCATTCCATTCCACATTGCATTCCATTCCATTCCACATGCCATTGCACATTTCATTTCATTCCATTCCTGTCCATTCCACATTAAATTCCACATTCCACATTCCATTCCACGTTCCATTCTGTTTCCCATTCCATTACATTTCACATTGCATTCCATTCCATTCCACATTCCATACCATTCCATTCCATGCCATTCCATATTCCATTCCATTCCATTCCACATTCCATTCCATTCCATTCCACATTCTATGCAAAATTCCATTCCATTTTCCATTCCACATTCAATTCCACGTTCCATTCCATTCCCTACCATATACAATTCTACATTCCATTCCATTCCCTTCCACATTCCATTCCATTCAATAGACCATTCCATTCATTCCCATTCCACATTCCATTCCACATTTCATTCCATTGCTTTCCACATTTCACTCCACATTCCATTCCACATTCCACTCCACATTCCACTCCACATTCCATTCCGTATTCCATTAAATTCCATGCCATTGCACATTCCATTCCACATTCCTTTCTATTCCATTCCACATTCCATTCCACATTCCATTGCATTCCATTCCACTTTCAATTCCGCATTCCATTCATTTCCATTCCATTCCACATTCCATTCCACATTCCTTTCCATTGCATTCCACATGCCATTTAACATTTCATTCAATTCCATTCCTGTCCATTCCACATTAAATTCCACATTCCACATTCCATTCCACGTTCGATTCCACTTCCCATTCCATTCCATTCCACATTTCATTCCACGTTCCATTCCATTTCCCATTCCATTCCACGTTCCATTCCATTTCCCATTCCATTCCATTCCACATTGCATTCCATCCCATTCCACATTCCATTCCATTCCATTCCACATTCTATGCCAAATTCCATTCCATTCCTCTCCACATTCAATTCCACATTCCATTCCATTCCATTCCGCATTCCATTCCATTCCATTCCATTGCGTTTCTATTCCATTGCATTCCACATTCTATTCCTCATTCCACTCCATTCCATTCAACATTCCATTCCTTTCGTTTCAACATTCCATTCACTTCCATTCCACATTTCCTTTCATTCCATTCCATATTCCATTTCACATACCATTCCATTTCACATTCCATACCATTCTATTCCATATTCCATTCCATTCCACATTCCATTCACTTCCATTCCACATTCCATTCCCTTTCATTCCATTCAGCTGCACATTCCAATCCACATTAAATTCCATTCAATTGCATATTCCATTCCACATTCCATTCCCTTCCATTCCACATTCCATTCCATTCCAATCCATTCCATACGACATTCCATTTGATTCCGTTCCATTCCACGTTCCTTTCCACATTCCGTACCACATTCGATTCCATTCAATTCCAGTTTCCGTTACATTACATTACACATTCCATTCCACTTTCCATTCCATTCCATTGCACGTTCCAATCCACTTTCCTTTGGACGTTCCATTCCACGTTCCATTCCATTCCATTCCATGTTGCATTCCATGTTCCATTCCATTCCATTCCACATTCCATTCCATTCCATTCCATGTTGCATTCCATGTTCCATTCCATTCCATTCCACATTCCATTCCATTCCTTTCCACGTTCCATTACATTCCATTCCACGCTCCTCTCCACTTTTCATTACACATTCCATTCCACGTTCCATTGCAATCCATTCCATGTTCCATTCCATTCCATTTCACTTTCCATTTCATTCCATTTCACGTTCCATTCCACATTCCATTTCACTTTCCACTCCATATGCAATTCCATTCCATTCCACGTTCCATTCCATTCCATTCCACATTCCATTCCATTCCATTCCATATTCCATTCCATTCCATTTCACTTTCCAGTCCATTCCATGCCATTCAGTTGCACAATCCAATCCACATTCTATTCCATTCCATTGCACATTCCATTCCACTTTCAATTCCCTTCCATTCCACATTCCATTCCATTCCTGTCCATTCCATACCACATTGCATTCAATTCCATTCCATTCTACATTCCATTCCATTCCATATTCGATTTCACATTCCATTCCATTCCACAAAACATTCCATTCCGTTCCACTTTCCATTCCATTTCTTTCCATACCATTCCATTCCACATTCCATTCCCTTTCATTCAATTCCTCATTCCATTCCTTTCCATTACATTCCACATTCCATTCCATTCCATTCTACATTCCATTTCACAATCCATTCCATTCCATTCCACATTAGACTACACATTCCTTTCCACTTTCCTTTCCATTCTATTGCAAAATCCTTTGCACATTCCATTCCATTCCATTCCACATTCCAATCCACATTCCATACCACATTCCATTCCATTCGATTAAACATTCCATTCCATTACATTCCACAGTCCGTTCCTCACTCTATTCCACTTTCCATTCTATTCCATTCCACGTTCCATTCCACTTTCCTTTGGTCATTCCATTCCACGATCCATTCCTCGTTCCATTCCATTCCATTCCACGTTGCATTCCATGTCGCATTCCATTCCATTCCACATTCCATTCCATTCCATTCCGCGTTACATTCCACTACTTTCCACATTCCATTCCATTCCATTCCACCTTCCCTTCCACTTTGCATTGCACATTCCATTGCATGTTCCTTTGCATTCCATTCCACTTTCCATTCCATTCCATTCCACGTTCCATTTCATTCCATTCCAAGTTCTATTCCGCATTTCATTTCACATTCCATTCCGCGTTGCATTCCATTCCATTCCACATTCCATGCCATTTCATTCCACTTCCCATTCTATTCAATTCCACCTTCCAGTCCATTGCATGACATTCCATTCCTAATTCCATTCCATACGATTCCGCATTCCATTCCATTCCATTCCACATTCCATTTCATTCAACTCTACTTTCCATTCTATTCCACTCGACATTCCCTTCCATTCTTTTTCATTCCGCATTCCATAGCATTCCTTTCCATTCCACATTGCATTCCTTTCCATTCCACATTCCATTCCATTCGATTTCACATTCCATTCCATTCCATATTGCACACCGCATTCTATTCCCTTCCATTCCACATTGCATTACATTCCATTCCACATTCCATTCAATTTCATTCCATCCCATTCCACATTATATTCCGCATTCTATTCCCTTGAATTCCACATTCCTTTCCATTCCATTCCACATTCCATTCCACTTTCCATTCCACCTTCCATTTCATGATCCTTTGCCTGTCATTCCATTATATGATTCATTCTATTCCATTCCACGTTCCATTCTACGTTCCACTCCATGTTCCATTTCACGTTCCGTTTCATTCCATTTGATGTTCCATTCTACATTCCATTCCACATTCCATTCCAACTTCCTTTCCATTCCATTCCTTTCCATTCAACTTTTCATTCCATTCAATTCCTCTTCCCGTTCCATTCAATTCCTCATTCCATTGCATTCCTTTCCATTCCAGGTTCCATTCCATTCCATTCAACGTTCCATTCCACTCCATTCCACGTTCCATTCCACGTTCCCTTCTACTTTCCATTCCTATCCTTTCAACTTTCCATCCCATTCCATTCCACTTTCCATTTCATTCCATTCCACATTCCATTCCACATTCTATTTCACATTCCATTCCACCTTCCGTTCCATTCCATTACACGTTCAATTCCATTCCATTCCACGTTCCATTCCACATTCCATTTCACTTTCCACTACATACCATTCCATTCCACTCCACATTCCATGCCATTCCATTCCACCTTCCATTCCACGTTCCATTTCACATTCCATTCCACATTACATTCTACATTCCATTCAACATTCCATTGCACATTCCCTTCCATTCCATTCCACATTCTATTCCTCATTCCATTTCATCCCATTCCACATTCCATTCCATTCCACTTCACTTTCCATTCCACATTCCACTACATTCCATTCCACATTCCATTAAAAATTCCATTCCACAATCCATTCCCTTCCATTCCACATTCCATTCCACCTTCAATTCAATTCCAGTCCAAGTTCCAGTCCACGTTTCATTCCACATCCCATTCCAAGTTCCATTCCAGGTTCCATTCTACGTTCCATTTCATTGCAGTCCACGTTTCATTCCATTCCATTCCATGTTCCTTTTCATTCCTTTTCACATTCCATTCCACATTGCATCTCACATTCCATTCCACATTCCATTTCACAATCCATTCCATTCCACATTCCATTCCATTCCATTCCATTCCACATTCCATTGCATACCATTCCATTTCATTCCGTATTCCGTTCTTTCCTTTCCACATTCCATTCCATTCCAATCCACATTCCATTGCATTCCATTCCATTCCATATTCCAATCCACATTCCATTCCACCTTCAATTCAATTCCAGTCCAAGTTCCAGTCCACGTTTCATTCCACATCCCATTCCAAGTTCCATTCCAGGTTCCATTCTACGTTCCATTTGATTGCAGTCCATGTTATATTCCATTCCATTCCATGTTCCTTTTCATTCCTTTTCACATTCCATTCCACATTGCATCTCACATTCCATTCCACATTCCATTTCACAATCCATTCCATTCCACATTCCATTCCATTCCATTCCATTCCACATTCCATTCCATTCCATTCCATTCCACATTCCATTACATACCATTCCATTCCATTCCATATTCCATTCTTTCCTTTCCACATTCCATTCCATTCCAATCCACATTCCATTGCATTCCATTCCATTCCATATTCCAATCCACATTCCATTCCACATTCCATTCCACATTCCATTCCCTTCCATTGTACATTGCATTCCATTCCAATCTTTTCCATTCCACTTTCCGTTCCACTTTCATTCCACATTCCATTCCACAGTACATTCCGTTCCATTCCACGTTGCATTCCACATTCCATCCCTCATTCCAATCCATTCCATTCCACGTTGCTTTCCACATTCCATTCCACATTCAATTCCATTCCATTCCACATTCCTTTACACATTCCATTCCACTTTCCATTCCATTGCATTCCACATTCCAATCCATATTCCATTCCTTTCTATTCCACATTCCATTCCATTCCATTCCACCTTCCATTCCATTCCATTGCATTTCACATTTCTTTCCATTCCATTCCTCATTCCAGTCCATTCTATTCCATTTCCTTCCACATTCCATTCCATTCCATTCTATTCCATATTGAATTTCAATCCATTCAACATTCCATTCCATTCCATATTCCATTCCACATTCCATTCCATTCCATTCCACATTCCATTCCGTTCCTTTCCGCATTCCATTCTTTTACATTCCACATTATATTCCACATTCCATTCCTCATTCCATTCCACTTTCCGTTGCACGTTCCATTCCATTGCATTCCACATTCCATTCCACTTTCCATTCCACATTTCATTCACCATTCCATTCCACCTTCCATTCCTTTCCATTCCACAATCCATTCCACATTCCATTCCTTTCCATTCCACATTCCATTTCACGTTACATTCCACGTTCCATTTCACGTTCCATTCCACATTCCCTTCCATTCCATTCCATTCCACATTCTGTGGCATTCCATTACACATTCCACTCCATTCCATTCCATTCCATTCCACATTCCATTCCATTCCATTCCACAATCCATTACTTTCCATTCCACATTCCATCTCATTCCATTCCACATTCCAATCCATTCCATTCCACATTTCATTCCATTCCAATCCATTCCACAATCCATTCCATTTCATTTCACATTCCGTTCCCCATTCTATTCCATATTCCATTTCACGTTCCATTCCATTAAATTCTGCATTCCATTCCATTCCATTCCACATTCCATTCCACATTCCATTCCACATTCCATTCCACATTCCATTCCACATTCCATTCCTTTCTATTCGACATTCCATTCCATTCCACCTTCCATTCCATTCCATTGCATTTCTCATTTCTTTCCATTCCATTCCGCATTCCAGTCCATTCCATTCTATTCCATATTGAATTTCCATCCATTCCACATTCCATTCCGTTCCATACCAAATTCCATTCCATTTCATTCCACATTCCATTTCATTCCATTCCGTTCCATTCCACATTCCATAGCATTCCATTCCTTTCCACATTCCAATACTTTCGGTTCCGCTTTCCATTCCTTTTCATTCCACTTTCCTTTCCACATCCCTTTCCATTCAGTTTCACATTCCATTCCACATTCCATTCCACATTCCATTACATTCCTTTCCATTCCATTCAGTTCCACATACCAATCCACATTACACTCCATTCAATTGCACATCCCATTCCACATTCCATTCCCTTCCATTCCACCTGCCATTCCATTCCAATCCATTCCATACCACATGCCATTAAGTATTCCATTCCATTCCTTTCCACATTCCATACCATTCCATTGCATTCCATTCCACATTCCATTCTGTTACATTCCGCATTCCATTCCACATTCCATGGCATTCAAATCCACATTCCATTCCATTCCATCCAACCTTCCATTTCATTCCACATTCCATTCCATTCCATTCCACATTCTATTTCATTAGATTCCACATTCCATTCCTTTCAATTCCACATTACATTCCACATTCCATTCTGCATTCCATTCCATTGCATTCTATTCCACATTCCATTCCATTTCACATTCCTTTTGAGTCAATTCCATATTCCATTTCACATTCCATTCCACACTCCACTCCACGTTCCTTTCAATTCCATTCCACATTCCATTGCATTCCATTCCATTCCACATTGAATTCCACATTCCCTTCCCTTCCATTGTACATTCCATTCCACTCCATTCCTTTCTGTTCCACTTTCTGTTTCACTTTCCATTCCACATTCCATTCCACAGTACATTCTGTTCCATTCCTCTTTGCACTCCACATTCCATTCCTCATTCCATTCCATTCCATTCCACATTCCGTTACACATTCCATTCCACTTTCTATTCCATTGCATTCCACATTCCAATCCACATTACATTCCATTCCATTCCACATTCCATTCCATTCCATTAAACATTCCACTAAATTCTTTCCACAGTCAATTCCACATTCCATTAAATTCCATTAAACTTTCCACTAAATTCCATTCCACACTCAATTCCACATTCCATTCCACATTCCATTCCGTTCCAATCCACATTCCATTCCTCATTCCATTCCATTCTTTTCCACAATCCATTCCACATTCCATTCCACATTCCATTCCACATTACATTCCGTTCCGTTCCACATTGCACTCCACTTTCCATTCCATTCCATTCCACATTTCATTGCACATTCTATTCCATTCTATTCCACATTCCATTCCACGATACTTTCCAAAAACCATTCCACATTTCAATCTCCAGTCCATTTTACATTCCATTCCACATTCCATTTGATATTCCATTCTGTTCCATTCCACATTCCATTCCACATTGCATGCCACATTCCATTCCATTCCATTCCACATTCCATTACACACTCCATTCCACGGTCCATTCCATTCCATCACGCATTCCATTCCACATTCCATTCCATCCAATACCGCATTGCATTCCACTTTGCATTCAACATTCCATTCCAAATACCATTCCGATCCATTCCACATTACATTCCACATTACATTCCAAATTCCATTCCTTTCCATTCCACATTCCATTGCATCTCATTCCACATACCTTTCCACATTCCATTCAATTCCATTCCATATTTCATTCAATTCAATTCCACATTCCATTCAACCTTCTATTCCATTCCATTCCACATTCCATTCCATTTCATTCCACATTCCATTCCATTCCATTCCACGTACCATTCCAAGTTCCTTTCCACTATATTCCACGTTCCATTCGACAATCCATTCCGCATTCCATTACACTTTCCATCCTTTCCATTCCATATTCCATTACACATTCCATTCCACATTCCATTGCGTTCCATTCCACATTCCATTTAACACTCCATTCTGCAATCCATTACATTTCATTCCACATTCAATTCCACAATCCATTCCATTACAATCCACATTCTGTTCCACTTTCCATCCCATTCCATTCCACATTCCATTCCACATTGCTTTCCATTCCAGTCCACATCCCATTCCACATTCCATTGCATTCCTTTCCACATTCCATTCCATTCAATTACACATTCCATTCCACCTTTCATTCCACATCCCATTCCTTTCCATTCCACATTCCATTCAATATTCCATTCCACATTGCATTCCATTCCTTTCCACATTGCATTCCACATTCCTTTCAACATTGCATTCTCATTCCATTGCATTTCATTCCACATTCCATTCCACATCCCATTGCATTCCAATACACATTCCATTCCATTCCACATTCCTTTTCACATTCCAGTCCGCAGTCCATTCTGCCGTCCGTTCCACTTTCCATTCCACATTCCATTCCACTTTCCATTCGCATTCCATTGAATTTCGTCCCACATTGCATTGCATTTCGTTCCAAATTGCATTCCACAATCCATTGCATTCCAATTCACATGCCATTCCACATTCCTTTCCATTCCATTCCATTCCACATACCACTTCACATTCCATTCCTGATTTCATTCTGCAGTCCACTCCATTCCATTCCACTTTCCATTCCATTGCAATCCACGTTTCATTCCACATTGCATTCCATTCCATTCCACTTTCCATTCCACATTCCATTCCTTTCCTTTCCATTCAATTCCACGTTCCATTCCACATTCCATTCCATTCCATTCTACTTTCCATTCCACATTCCATTCCACATTCCTTACCATATTCCATTCCATTAGATTCCATTCCATTCAATTGCATGTTCCATTCCAATTTCCATTATATTCCATTCCACATTCCATTCTATTCCATGCCACATTCCATTCCTTTCCAATCCACATTTCATTCCACATCTGTTTCCATTCCGTTTTACATTCCATTCCACATTCCATTCCACATTCCATTCCATTCCATTCCATTCCATTCCACATTCCGATCCATTCCATTCCATTCATTCCACGTTCCATTCGACGTTCCATTCCATTCCATTCCACGTTCCATTCCACACTCAGTTCCACATTCCATTCCACATTCCATTCCTTTCCATTCCACATTTCATTCCACATTCTAACCCACGTTCAATTGCACATTCCATTCCACCTTCCAATCCACGTTACATTCCACTTTCAATTGCAGTGCATTTCACGGTCCATTCCACATTCCATTCCATTCCACATTCCATTCCATTCCACATTCCATTGCATTCCATCCCATGTTCCATTCCACGTTCCATTCCATTCCATTTCTCGTTCCATTCCATTCCATTTCACGTTTCATTCCAAATTCCAATCCACTTTCCATTCCACATTTCATTGCATTCCATTCCATGTTCCTTTCCACTTTCCATTCCTCGTTCCATTCCATTACATTCCACGTATCATTCCACATTCCATTGCATTCCATTCCAAGTTCGATTCCACACTGCATTACACATTCCATTCCACCTTCCATTCCGTTCCATTCAACATTCCATTCTATTCCATTCCACGTTCCATTCCACCTTGCATTCCACATTCCATTCCACTTTCCTTTCCACGTTCCATTCCATTCCATTCCACGTTTCATTTCACATTCCATTCCATTCCATTCCACATTACATAGCATTCCATTCTATTGCATTCCAATTTCCATTCCGTTCCATATGACATTCTATTCCACATTCCAATCCATTCCATTCTCATTCTTTTCCATTCCATTCCACATTCCATTCCATGGTCTATTCCATGTTGCATTCCACGTTCCATTCCACGTTCCATTTCTCATTGCATTCCTTAACGTTCCATTACATTTTGGATTCCATTCCATTAAATTACACATTCTATTCCACATTCCATTCCATTCCATTCCACATTCCATTCCACATTACATTCAATTCCATTCCATATTGCACTCCATTCCATTCCAGATTCCATTCCTTTCTATTCCAATCCATTCCACATTCCATTCCTATCCATTCCATTCCATTCCACATTCCATTCCACACTCCATTCCACATTCCATTCCATTCCATTACACATTCCATTGCATTCCATTCCACTTTCCGTTGCACGTTCCATTCCACATTCCATTAAACATTCCATTCCGTTCCATTGCATTACATTCGACGATCCATTCCACTTTCCATTCCGCATTTCATTCCGTTCAATTCGACAATCCATTCCAAATACCATTACACTTTCCATTCCTTTCCATTCCATATTCCATTCCACATTCCATTCCACAATCCATTGCGTTCCATTCCACAGTCCGTTTAACATTCCATTCTACATTCCATTGCATTTCATTTAACATTCCATTCCACTATCCATTCCATTCCAATCCACATTCCATTCCACTTTCCAAACCATTCCATTCCACATTGCATTCCACCTTGCATTCCATTCCAGTCCACATCCCATTCCACATTCCATTCCATTCCTTTCCACATTCCATTCCATTCCATTACACATTCCATTCCACCTTTCATTCCACATCCCATTACATTCCATTCCATATTTCATTCGACATTCCATTCCACATGGCATTCCATTCCATTCCACATTGCATTCCACATTCCATTCAACATTGCATTCTCATTCCATTGCATTTCATTCCACATTCCATTCCACATTCCATTGCATTCCAATACATATTCAATTCCGCATTCCATTGCATTCCATTCCATTCCACATTCCGTTCCACATTCCACTCCACAGCCCATTCCGCAGTCCATTCCACTTTCCATTCCACATTCCATTCCACGTTCCATTCGCACTCCATTGAATTTCATCCAACATTGCATTACATTTCGTTCCAGATTGCATTCCACAATCCATTGCTTTCCAATTCACATGCCATTCCACATTCCATTCCATTCCATTCAATTCCATTCCACATTCCACTACACATTCCATTCCTCATTCCATTCCGCAGTCCACTCCATTCCATTCCACTTTCCGTTCCACATTCCTTTCCACATCCCATTCCACATTTCATTCCATTCCATTCCATTACATTACACATTCCATTGCACCTTCCATTCCACATTCCATTCCACATTCCTTTCCATTCCATTCCACTTTCCATTCTACATTCCATTCCACATTCCATTCCACGTTCCATTCCACATTCCATTCCACGTTCCATTCCACATTCCATTCCACGTTCCATTCCACATTCCATTCCACGTTCCATTCCATTCCATTCCACGATCCATTCCACATTTCACCCCATCCATTCTGCTTTCCATTCCACATTCCATTCCACGTTCCATTCCGCTTTCCATTCCATTGCAATCCACTTTTAATTCCACATTGCATTTCATTCCGCGTTCCATTTCACATTCCATTCCACGTTCCATTCCACGTTCCATTCCACGATCCTTTCCATTCCATTCCACGATCCATTCCACGTTCCAGTCCACATTTCTTTCCACATTCCATTAAGCAATCCATTCCACATTCCATTACCTTCCATTCCACATTCCATTACATTCCATTCTGCATTGCATTCAATTGCAGCCCACATTCCATTCCATTCCATTTAAACATTCCTTTCAATTCCATTCCACATTCCATTCCACCTTCCATTCCATTCAACATTCCATTCAATATTCCATTTCGCATTCCATTCCACACTCCATTCCATGCATTCCACATTCCATTCCACACTCTATTCCATATCATTCCACATTCAATTCCACTTTCCATTCCACCTTCCATTCTATTCCGTTCCATTACATTCCACATTCCATTCCAGATTGCATTCCATTGCATTCCACATTCCATTCCACATTCCATTCCACCTTCCATTCCACATTCCATTCCATGCCATTCCACGTTGCATTCCACATTCCATTCCACATTCATTCCACGTTCCATTCCACGTTGCATTCCAATGCATTCCACGTTCCATTCCACTTTCCATTCCATTCCATTCCATGTTCCATTCCACATTCCATTGTACATTCCATTCCAGGTTCCACTCCACGTTCCATTCCACTTTCAATTCCATGTTCCATTCCAGGTTCCATTCCATTCAAGTTCCATTCCACGTTCTATTCCATTCCATTCAACTTTCCATCCCACATTCCTTTCCGCGATCCATTCCACATTCCATTGCACATTGCATTCCACGTAACATTCCAAATTCCATTCCGTGTTCCATTCCTTTAAATTCCACGTTGTATTCCACATTCCATTCCGTGTTCCATTCCTTTAAATTCCACGTTGCATTCCACATTCCATTCCACTCTATTCCGTGTTCCATTCCACATCCCAATCCACAATCCATTCCACATTCCAATCCATTCCATCCCATTCCACATTCCGTTCCAGATTCCATTCCATTCCATCCCAAATTTCATTCCATTTCATTCCACATAGCATTCCACATTCCGTTTCATTCCATTCCAGATATCATTCCACATTCCGTTTCATTCCATTCCACATTGCATTCCACATTCCTTTCCAATCCATTCCACATTCCATTCCATTTCATTCCACATTCCAATCCACATTCCATTCCACATTGCATTCCACATTCCCTTTCACATTCCATTCGACATCCCATACCACATTTTATTCCACATTCCATTCCATTCTATTCAACATTCTATGACGCATTCCATTCCATTCTATTCCTCGCTACATTCCATTCCATTCCACATTCCATTCCACATTGCATTTCACATTCCATTCCATTCCATTCCACTTTCCATTCTACTTTCCGTTAGATGTTCCATTACATTCCATTTCACGTTCCATTCTGCATCCATTAGAGGTTCCATTCTGCGTTCCATTCCACATTCCACTCCATTCCATTCCATGTTACATTCCATATTCCATTTCATTCCATTCCACATTCCATTCCTTTACATTCAACATTCCATTCCATTCCATTCCACGTTCCATTCCACGTTTCATTCCAAGTTCCATTCCTTTCTATTGCACGTTCCATTCCATTCCTTTTCACGTTCCATTTCATTGCATTGCACGTTCCATTCCAGATTCAATTTCACATTCCTTTCCACCTCCCACTCCATTCCATTCCATTGCACATTCCATTTCGATCCATTCTGCTTTCCATTCCATTCAATTCCTCATTCCATTCCATTGCACATTCCATTGCATACCATTCTTCGTTCCATTGCATTCTAATCCTTTCCACATTTGGTTCCATCCCATTCCAGATTCCATTCCATTCCATTCCACATTCTATTCTTCATTCCATTCCACATTCCATTCCATTTCATTCCACATTCCATAGCCTTCCATTCCTCATTCCATTCCATTCCTTTCCACATTCTATTCCATGTTCAATTCAATGTTCCGTTCCAAGTTCCATTCCATTCCATTCCATTGAATTCCATTCTGGATTCCTTTCCAGTGCATTCCACATTATATTCGCATTCCATTCCTTTCCATTCCACATTCCTTTCCATTCCATTCCACATTCCATTCCTTTCTATTCCACATAACATTCCACTTTCCATTACACATTCCATACTACATTACAATCAACGTTCCACACTACGATCCACTCAATTCCATTCCACGTTCCATTCCGTGTTCCATTCCACGTTCCATTCCGACTTCCATTCCTTTCCATTCCATTCCATTCAACGTTGCATTCCACGTTCCTTTACATAAACTTCCTCATTCCTTTCCATTCATTTCCGTTTCATTCCATTCCACATTTCGTTCCACATTCCATTACCTTCCATTCCACATTCTTTTCCATTCCATTGCACATTCCATTCCATGTTCCAATCCACGTTCCTTTTCTTGTTCCATTCCATTCCAATCCATTCCATTCCGGATTCCATTCTGTTCCATTCCAAATTCTCTTCCACATTCCATTCCTTTCCATTCCAAATTCTCTTCCACATTCCATTCCTTTCCTTTCCACATTTCATTCCACCTTCCATTCCGTTAAATTCCACATTACACTCTATTCCATTACACATTCCATTACTTTCCATTCCAGATTACATTCCAAATCCCATTCCACCTTCCATTCCAGATTCCATTCCATTCCATTCCACGTTCCATTAAACGTTCCATTCCACATTACATTCCACATTCCATTCCACTCCATTCCACATTCCATTCCAAATTCCCTTCCACATTCCATTCCTTTCCACATTCAATTCCATTCCATTCCAAATTCCATTCAACATTGCATTCCATTCCACATTTCATTTCATTCCATTCCACATTCCATTCCACATTCCATTAAATTCCATTCCACATTCCATTTTATGATCCATTCCATTCCTTTGCACATTCCATTTCACATTTGGTTCCACATATCATTCCATTCCATTCCATTCCACATTCCATTCCACATTCCATTCCATTCCACATTCCATTCCATTCCACATTCCATTCCATTCAATTCCACATTCCCTTACATTACATTTCACAGTCCTCTCCATTCCATTCCATTCCAGTTTCCATACCTTCCCATTCCATTCCATCTTCCATTATTTCCATTACACATTCCATTACATTCCATTCCACATTCCATTCCATTCCATTCCCTTCCATTAAACATTCCATTCCATTCCATTCCACATATCATTCCATGTTCCATTCTTTGTTCCATTCCACGTTCAATTCCACGTTCCATTCCACGTTCCATTGCATTCCATTCCACATTCCATTCCACATTACATTCCATTCCATTCCACATTCCATGCCACTAAATTCCATTCCATTACATATTCCATTCCATTCCATTAAACTTTCCATTCCACATTCCGTTGCATTCCATTCCACATTCCATTCCGCATTCCATTCCATTCTATTCCACATTCCATTCTACATCCCATAACTTTCCATTCAAAATTCCACTCCACTTTCCTTTCCACGTTCCCTTCCACATTCCATATCACATTCCATTCCACGGTCTATTCCATTCTATTCCACAATCCTTTCCATTCCATTCAATTTCATTCCACTTTCCATAGCATTCTAATCCCCATTTCATTCCATTCCATTCCACATTCCATTCCACATCCCATTGAATTCCATTCGACATTCCATTCAACACTCAATTCCATTCCATTCCACATTCCATTACATTCCAGTCCACATTCCATTCCACTTTCCATTCCATTCTATTGCCCATTCTATTACATTTTCCATTGTACATTCCAATCCACTACATTGCACATTGCATTCCACATTCCATTCCATTCCAGTACACGTTCCATTCCATGTTCCATTCTACATTCCAGTTCAGGTTCCATTCCATGTTAAATTCCACGTTTCATTTCACATTCCATTCCACGTTCCTTTCTGCAATCCAATCCATCCCATTGCACATTTCATTCCATTCCATTCCACATTCCATTCCGCATTCTATTCCACAATCCATTCCACATTCCATTCCATTCCATTCCATTCCACATTAAATTCCACATTCCATTCCATTCCATTCCACATTCCATTCCACTTTCTATTCCCCATTCCATTCCACCTTCCGTTCCACTCCATTCCATGTTTCCTTTCACATTCCATTCCACATTCCTTTCCAGTCCATTCAACATTCCATTCCACATTCCATTTCACATTCCATTCCAAATTCCCATACATTCCTTTCGTCTTTACATTTCATTCCACGTTCCCTTCCACGTTCCATTCCATGATCCACTCCACGTTCCATTCCATTCCATTCCACGTTCCATTCCACATTCCATTCCATTCCATTACATTTTCTATTCCACATTCCATTCCACATTACGTTCCACATTACATTCCTTTCCATTCCACTTTCCATTTCATTCCATTCCACATTCCAATGCATTCCAATCCACATTCCATGCCATTGCACTCCATTCCGCATTCCATTCCGTTTCTATCCACCTTCCTTTCCACATTCCACTCAACATTTCATTCCACATTCCATTCCATTCCATTAAATATTCCATTCCACATTTCAGTGCATGCCATTCCACATTCCACTCCATTCCACTCCACATTCCATTTCACATTCCGCTCCATTCTTTTCCACATTCCATTCAACATTCCACTCAACATTCCACTCCACATTCCATTCCATTCCTCATTCCATTCCACATTCCATTGCATTCCATTCCATATTCATTCAATTCCACTCCACATTCCATTCCACATTCCATTCCATTCCACTCAACATTACATTGCACATTCCATTCCACATTCCATTCCATTCCATTACACATTCCATTGCAGGTTCCATTCCATTCCACATTCCGTTACACCTTCCATTCCATTCCATTCCACTTTCCATTCCACTTTCCATTCCACATTCCATTCCACATTCCATTCCACATTCAACTGCGTTCCATTACACATTTCATTCCTCATTTCATTCCACTGTCCATTCCACGTTCCATTCCACGTTCGATTCCACGTTCCATTACATTCCATTCCACGATCCCTTCCTTTCCTTATCGCATTTCATTCTACATTCCATTCCACATTCCATTCCACATTCCAGTCCACATTCCATTCCATTCCACGTTCCATTCCACATTTCATTCCATTCCATTCTATTCTACATTGAATACCATTGCATTCCACATTCCATTGAATTCCATTCCACGTTCCATTCCACTTTCCTTTCCATTCCATTACACATAACATTCCATTCCATTCCACATTCCTTTAAGGTGCATTCCATATTCCATTCCATTCAATTTCACATTCCTTTACACTACATTGCATTCCACATGCGATTACATTCCATTCCGCATTCCATTCAATTCCATCCCATTTTATTCCACATTCCATTCCATTCCACTCTATTCCACATTCCATTCCACATTCCATTCCACATTCCATTCCGTTCCATTGAACATTCCATTCCACATTAAATTCCCTTCCAATACATTATATTCCACATTCTATTCCATTCTAATCCGCATTCCATTCCAAATTGCATTCCATTCCATTTCATGCTCCATTTCACAATGCATTCCACAGTACATTCAAAATTGCCTTTCGCTTTCCATTGCGCATTGCAATCCATTCCCTTCCACATTCCATTCCACATTCCAATCCATTCCATTCCACTTTCTATTCCATTACTTTACAAATTCCAATCCTTTCCACATTCCATTCCATTCCATTTTACGTTCCATTCGACATTCCATTCCACATTCCATTCCACTTTCCTTTCCTTTCCATTCCACATTCCATTCCACACTCCACTCCTCAATTCATTCCACTTTCCACACCTTTACACTCCACATTCCATTCCGCATTCCATTGCATATTCCATGCCATTCCATTCCTCTTTCCATTCCATTCCTTTCCACATTCCATACCATTCCATTCCACATTCCATTCCACGTTCCATCCTACATTCTATTGCAAGTTCCTTTCAATACCATTCCAGGTTTCTTTCCACATTCCATTATATTCCATTCTACATTCCATTCAATATTCCATTCCATTCCATTCAATATTCCATTCCTTTCCATTCTGCTTTCCATTCCATTCCATTCCACATTCAATATCGTTACTTTCCACTTCCATTCCATTCCATTCCACATTCCATTGCACATTCCATTCCATTCCATTCCACATTCCATTTCATTACACATTCCATTCCATTCCGTTCCACATTCAATTCCATTCTGACCCACTTTCAATTCCATTCCATTCGATTCCCTTCCACATTCGATTCCATTCCGTTCCATTCCATTGCATTACACTTCAAATACCATTCCACATTCCATTCCAATCTATTCCACAATCCATTCCACATTACATTCCATTCCATTCCAATCCATTCCACAATCCATTCCACATTCCATTTCATTCCATTACACATTCCATTCCATTCCATTCCATTCCGTTTCACTTTCCATTCCACATTCCATTTCAATCCGTTCCCCAAGAAGTTCCACGTTCCATTCCATTCCATCCCACATTGCATTCTATTCCACATTCCATTCCATTCCACTCCACGTAGCATTCCATTCCACTCCACATTCCATTCCTATCCATTCCACATTCCATTCCACTCCATTTCACATGGCATTCCAATCCATTCCACATTCCATTGCATTGCGTTCCACATTCCATTCCACATTCCACTCCATTCAATTCCACATTCCATTCAACTCCATTCCACATTCAATTCCATTCCATTGCATATTCCATTCCATTCCATTCCATTCCACATTCCATTCCATTCCACATTCCATTCCATTCCATTCCCATGCATATTCTGTTCCACATTCCATTCCATTGCATTCCGTTCCACATTGTATTCCATTCCGTTCCATTTCACATTCCGTTGCATTCCATTCCACATTCCATTGCATTCCATTCCACATTGCATTCAATTCCATTCCATTCCACATTTCATTCCAATCCATTCCATTCCACATTCCATTCCATTCCACATTAAATCCTACTCCATTCCACATTCCATTCCATCCCATTCCACATTCCATTAATTTCCATTCCGTTCCATTGAACATTCCATTCCACTTTCCAGTCAATTTCATTCCAAATTTTATTCCACATTCCGTTTCATTCCATTTCACATTGCATTCCATTCCATTCCATTCCATTGAACGTCCCATTCCATTCCATTCCACATTGAATTCAATTTCAATCCACATTCGATTACATTCCATTCTGCATTCCATTCCATTCCATTCCATTCCAATCCATTCCACGTTGCATTGCATTCTATTCCATTTCACATTCCATTCCATTCCATTCCACATTCCATTCCGTTCCATTCCATTTCATTTCAAACTCCATTCCAGATTCCATTCAAATGCATTCCACAATCCATTCTACATTCCATTCCATTCCATTCCACACTTCATTCCATTCCGTTCCTTTCCAAATTCCATTCCATTCAATTTCACACAGCATTCCATTCCATTCCACATTGCATTCCATTCCATTCCATTCCATATTCCACTCCATTCCATTCCATATTAAATTCCATTCCATTCCACATTCCGTTCCATTCCATTCCATTCCTTATTCCATTCCATTGCATTCCATATTCCGTTCCATTCCATTCCATTTCTTTCCACATTCCATTCCACATTGAATTCCATTCCATTCCATATTCCATTCCACTTTCAATTCCATTCATATCCACATTGCATTCCATTCCATTCCTTTAAACATTCCATTCCATTCCATTCCAAATTCCATTCCATTCCATTCCAGATACCATTCCACATTCCATTACATTCCATTTTACATTCCATTCCATGATCCATTCCATTTCACATTCCATTCAACATTCCATTCCATTGCATTCCACATTCCATTGCACATTGCAATGCGTTCCATTCCAAATTCCTTTCCATTCCTTTCCATTCCACATTCCATTCCACTTTACATTCCATTCTATTCCAAATTCCTTTCCTTTACATTCCACATTCCATTGCATTCCATTGCACATTAAATTCCATTCCGCATTAAATTCCATTCCTTTCCATTCAAATCCCACTTCCATTCCACATTCCATTCCATTCCATTGCACATTCCATTACATTCCATTCCACATTTCATTCAACTCCATTCCATTCCAAATTCCAATCTATTTATTCCACATTGCATTTGTTTACATTCCACAATGCATTCCATTCCATTCTCTTCCACATTCAGTTCCATTCCATTAAATATTCAATTCCATTACATTCCACCTTCCATTTCATTCCATTCGTTTTCACTCCATATTTCATTCCACTGCATTCCACATTCCATTCCATTCCATTCCATTCCATTCCACAATCCATTCCACATTCCATTCCATTCCATTCCACAATCCATTGGATTCCATTCCTTATTAAATTCCATTCCATTCCACTTGGCATGCCCTTCCATTCCATTCCACATTGCATTTCATTCCAGTTTATTCCTCACTCTATTCCATTCGATTCCACGTTCCATTCCGTTCCATTCCACATTGCTTTACATTCCATTCCATTCCACATTCCATTCCACATTCCATTCCATTCCATTCCACATTCCATTCCATTCCATTCCACATTCCATTGCACATTCCAGTTCATTCCATACCACATTCCTTTCCAAATTCCATCCCATTCCATTCCGCATTCCATTCCTTGATCCATTCCATTCTACATTCCATTCCACATACCATTCAATACCATTCCACAATCCATTCCACATTCCATTCCATCCGATTACACATTCCACTCCATTGCATTCCACTTTCCATTCCATTCCATTCCACATTCTGTTGCATTCCATTCCACATTCCACTCCATTCCATTACATTCCATTCCATTAAATTTCACAATCCATTCCTTTCCATTCCACGTTCCACCTCATTCCATTCCACATTCCAGTCGATTCCATTCCACATTTCATTCCATTCCAGTCCGTTCCACAATCCATTCCATTTCATTCCGCCTTCCATTCCACATTCTATTCCACATACCATTCCACGATCCATTCCATAAAGTTCCGCGTTCCATTCCATTCCATTCCACATTCCATTCCATTCAATTCCACATTCCATTCCATTTCATTCGAAATTCAATTCCTTTCCAATCCACATTCCATTTCGTTCCATTCCACATTCCTTTCAATTCCATTCAGCATTCCATTTCATTCTTTGCCACATTCCATTCCATTATATTCCACATTCCATTCCATTCCTTTCCATTCCAGTTTCCATAACTTTCCATTCCATTCCAAATTCCATTCTTCCCATTACACATTCCATTATATTCTATTCCACATTTCATTCCATATTCCATTCTACGTTCCATTTCACGTTCCATTCCACATTCCATTAAAGGTTCCATTCTACGCTCCATTGCATTCCATTCCGCATTCTATTACACCTCACTTTCCATTCTATTCCACATTCCAGAAAATTAAATTCCATTCCACATTCCATTGCATTCTTTTCCACATTCCATTCCGCATTCCATTCCCTTCGTCCACATTCCATTCCATTCCGTTCCACATCCCATCACTTTCCATTCAACATTCAATTCCACGTTCCATTCCATATTCCATTTCACATTCCGTTCCACGTTCCATTCCATTGTATTCCACATTCCATTCCATTCCATTCCACATTCCATTCCATTCCATTTAATTCCATTCCACATTCCATGTCAATCCATTCCACATTCCGTTCCATTCTATTGCCCATTCTATTAAACATTCCATTCCACATTCCATTCCGTTGCATTGCACATTCCATTCCACATTCCATTCCTTTCCATTCCACGTTCCATTCCACATTCCATTCCACATTCCAATCCACATTCCATTCCACGTTCCATTCCAGGTTCCATTCTACGTTCCATTACACATTCAATTTCACATTCCATTCCACGTTCCATTCCAAATTCCATACCATGTTCCATTACACTTTCAATTCCAAGTTCTATTCCACGTTGCATTCCTTTCAGATCTCCGTTCCATTCCAAATTCCATTCCATTCCATTCTATTCCATTTCATTCCATTCCAAATTCAATTCCATTCCGTTCCATTCCACATTCCATTTCATTGCATTCCACATTCCATTCTATTCCATTTCACTTTCCATTCCATTCCGTTGCACATTCCATTCCCCTCCATTCCATTCCAATCCATTCCATTCCATTCGATTCCACATTCCATACCATTCTATTGCATTCCACATTCCATTCTATTCCATTCCACATTCCATTCCATTCCGTTGCACATTCCATTCCATTCCATTCCATTCCATTCCATTGCATTCCACATTCCATTCCCTTCCATTCCACACTCCATTCTATTCTATTCCATATTCCATTCCAAGTTCTATTCCACGTTCCCTTGCAACTTCAATTCCAAGTTCCGTTCCACGTTCCATTCAAGGAACCATTCCAAGTTTCATTCCATTCCATTCCACAACCCATTCCACTCCATTCCAAATTCTATTCCACATTCCACTCCATTCCCTTCCGCATTCCATTCCACATTCCACTCCATTCCATTCCACCTTCCATTCCACATTCCACTCCATTCCATTCCATTCCATTCCATATTGCATTCCATTCCATTCCGCTATCCATACCACATTCCAGTGCCTTCCATTCTACCTTCCTTTCCACATTCCCTTCTATTCCATTCCAACATCAATTTCACATTCCATTCCATTCCATTGGACATAGCATTCAATTCCATTCCACATTCCATTCCTTTCCATTCCATTCCAACTTCAATTCCACATTCCATTCCATTCCATTCCATTCCACGTGTCATTCCACATTCCATTCCTTTCCATTCCACATTCCATTCCATTCCACTGCACATTCCATTCCACATTCCATTGCACATTTCATTCCACATTCCATTACACATTCCCTTCCGCATTCCATTCCATTCCATTCCACTTTCCATTCCACACTCCATTCCTTTCCATTCCACATTCTATTCCACATTCCATTCCATTCCACATTCCATTCCATTGTATTCCACTTTCCATTCCATTCCATTCCACATTCCATTCGACGTTCCGTTGCATTCCAATCCACATTACATTCCACATTCCTTTCCATTCCATTCCCCATTCCATTCCACATTCCATTCCATTCCACATTCCATTCCACATTTCCTTCCAAATTCCGTTCCATTCCATTCCACATTCCATTTCACTTTCCATTCCATTCCACTCCAAATTCCATTCCACATTCGATTACTTTCTTTCCACATTCAAATCCATTGCATTCCTCATTCCTTTCCACATTCCATTCCATCTTCTATTTCATCCCATTCCACGTTTCATTCCAACTTCCATTCCACGATCATTTCCCCTTCCCATTCGATGTTCCATTCCATTCCATTCCATGTTCCATTCCAACTTCCATTCGACATTCCATTCCATTCCATGCCACACTTCTTTTCACACTCCATTCCATATTCCATTCTACATTCTATTCCACATTGCATTCGTCATTTAATTCCTTTCCATTCCATTCCATTCCATTCCACATTCCTTTCAAAATTCCATTGCATTCCACAGTCCATTCTATTCCACATTTCATTCCACATTCCATTCCATTCCATTCCTGTCCATTTCACATTAAATTCCACATTCCACATTCCATCCATGTTCCATTCCATGTTCCACTTCTTTCCATTCCAGATTACATTCCATTCCTTTCCACCTTCGGTACCATTCCTTTCCGCATTCAGTTCCATTCCATTCCGCATTCAAATCCAGATTCCATTCCATTCCTCACCACATTCAATTCCAAATTCCATTCCATTCCTTTCCACATTCCATTCCATTCCTTTCCATTCCACATTCCCTTCAATTGCATTCACATTCTATTACTCATTCCATTCCATTTCATTCCACATTCAATTCCAGATTCCATTCCATTCCATTCCATATTCCATTTCATTCCATTGAATATTCTATTCATTTCCATTCGACATTCCATTCCATTCCTTTCCAGATTTCATTCGACATTCCATTCAACATTCCACTCCACATTCCATTCCACATTCCTTTACGCATTCCATTCCTTTCCATTCCATTCCATTTCTCATTCCATTCCACATTCCATTCTGTTCTATTCCACATTCCATAACACATTCCTTTCCACTTTCCATTCCACATTCCATTCCATTCCATTTCATTCCACATTCCATTCCACATTCCATTCCATTCCATTCCACGTTACATTCCACATTCCATTCCATTCCATTCCACATTCCATTCCACCTTCCATTCCACATTCCATTCCGTTCCATAACACATTCCTTTCCATATACCATTCCACATTCGATTCCATGATCCATTCCTTTGATTTCCACATGCTACTCCACATTGCATTCCACATTCCATTCCACATTCTCTTCCACATCGCAGTCCACATTCCATTCCATTCCATTCCTCATTCCATTCCATTCCATTCCTCATTGTTTGCCACATTCCATTCCACATTCCATTACAATCCATTCCAGATTCCTTCCCACATTCCATTCCATTGCATTCCACATTCTCTTCCACATTCCTTTCCATTCCATTCCACATTCCATTCCACATTCCCTTCCACTTTCCATTCCACTCCATTCCACTTTCCATTCCACATTCCATTTCACATTCTATTTCACATTCCATTCCAGAATCCATTCCATTCCATTCCACATTCCATTCCATTGCATTTTACATTCCTTTCCATTCCATTTCACATTCCATTCGACAATCCATTGCATTCCAATTCACATTACATTCCACATTCCTTTTCATTCCATTCCCAATTTCATTCCACATTCCATTCCACAGCCCATTCCATTCCATTTCACATTGCATTCCACATTCGCTTCCACATTCCATTCCATTCTATTCCACATTCCATTCCACATTCCATTCAATTCCATTCCGCATTTGATTACACATTCTACTACACTTTCCCTTCCAAATTCCATTCAATTCCATTCCACATTTCTTTCCACATTCCACTCCACATTCCATTCCACATTCGATTACATTCATTTCCACTTTCCATTCCATTCCATTCCACATTCCATTCCACATTACATTCCACCTTCTATTCCATTCCATTCCACGTTTTATTCCACCTTCCATTCCAGGTTCATTCCTCTTTCCATTCGAAGTTCCATTGCCTTCCATTCCACGTTCCATTCCAACATTCATTCCACGTTAAATTCCAACATTCATTCCACGTTCCATTCCATTCCATTACACTTTCCATTCCACATTCCATACCACATTCCATTCCACTTTCCATTATGTTCCATTCGACATTAAATTCCCCATTCGTTTTCACATTCTATTCCACCTTCCATTTCACATTCCTTTCATTTCTATTACACATTCCATTACACATTCCTTTCCACATTCCATTCCACATTCTATTCCATTACTTTCCATTCCACATTCCATTCCACATTCCATTGCATTCCATTCCACGTTCCATTCCACATTCCATTCCACGTTGCATTCCACGTTCCTTTCCATTCCATTCCACGTTCCATCCCACATTCCATTCCACATTCCATTCCACATTTCTTTCCTTTCTATTCCACGTTCTACCCCTATTTGCATTCCATTACATTCCACTATCCATTCCATGTTCCATTCCACATTCCATTGCATTCCATTATACATTGCATTCCTTTCCATATTCCAAAACATTCCATTCCACATTCCATTCCACCTTCCTTTCCATTCCACATTCCATTCCACATTCCATTCCATTCCATTCCATATTCTATTCCACTTTCCCTTCCATTACATTCGTCATTCCATTCCATTCCATTGCACATTCCACATTCCATTCCACATTCCATTCCACGTTCCATTCCATTCAATTCCACGTTCCATTCCACAATCCATTCCATTGTATTTCACGTTCCATTCCGCATTCCATTGCACATTCCATTCCACGTTCCATTCATCATTCCATTCCTCATTCCATTCCATAATCCATTTCATTCCATTCCACATTTCATTCCACATTCCAATGAATTCCACGTTCCATTCCTTTCCATTCCACAATCCCTTCCGCATTCCATTCCATTCCATTCCATTCCATTCCATTCCATTCCACATTCCATTCCACTTTCCTATCCATTCCATTCTATTCCATTCCACATGCCATTCCACTTACCAATCCATTCCATTCCAAATTCGATTACATTCCTGTCCACATTTGATTCCATTCCATTCCACATTCCATTCCACAGTCCATTCCACCTTCTATTCCATTCCATTCCACATTTCATTCCACCTTCTATTCCATTCCATTCCACATTTCATTCCACCTTCCACTGCACCTTCCTTTCCACTTTCCATTCTACGTTCCATTCCTTTCCATTCCACGTTGCATTCCAACATCCATTCCACATTCCGTTCCTTTCCATACCATTCCAGTCTACATTCCATTCCCTTCCATTCCACGTTCCATTCCATTCCATTCCACGTTCCATTCCACATTCCATTCCACTTTCCATTCCATTCGTTGTTTCATTACAAGTTCCATTCCATTCCACCTTCTATTCCAAATTCCACTTCATTCCATTACACTTTCCATTCCACATTCCATACCACATTCCATTCCACTTTCCAGTACGTTCCATTCCGCATTAAATTCCACATTCCATTTCACATTCTATTCCACATTCCATTCCACGATCCATTCCGTTCTATTACACATTCCATTACACATTCCTTTCCACTTTCCATTCCACATTCTATTCCATTACATTCCATTCTACATTCCATTCCACATTCCATTGCATTCCATTCCATGTTCCATTTCATTCCATTACACATTCAATTCCACATTCCATTTCACATTCCATTACACCTTCCTTTCTATTCCATGCGTTTCCAATCCTCATTCCATTCCACTCACTTCCACTTCCCCTTCCATTCAATTCCTCATTCCTTTCCATTCCATTCCATTCCATTCCATTCGTCTCCATTCCAATTCACGTTCCATTCCATTCCATTCCATTCCATTCCACATTCCATAGCATTCCATTGATTTCCACTTTTCATTCCACATTCCATTCCCTTCCATTCCACATTCCATTCCCTTCCTTTCCACATTCCATTCCACATTCCATTCCATTCCCCTCCAAATTCCATACCATTCAATTCCATTCCATACCCTTCCATTTGACATTCCATTCCACGTTCCACTGCATTCCATTCCAAATTCCATACCATACTATTTCATTCCATTCCTGATTCATTTCCACTCTGTTTCACCTTCTATTTCACATTCCATTCCATTCCATTCCACATTCCATTCTACATTTCATTTCATTCCATTCCACATTCCATTCCTTTATATGCCACATTTAATTCCATTCCATTCCCCATTCCATTCCGCATTCCATTCCACATTCCATTCCATTCTGTTCCACATTCTATTCCATTCCACATTCCATTCCACGTTCCATTTCACATTCCGCTGCATTCCACTTCACATTCCATTACACAATCCAATCCAATCCATTCTCATTCCGTTCCATATTGCTTGCCATATTCGATTCGTTTCCATTCCACATTCCATTCCATATTCCATTCCTGTCCATCCCACATTCCATTCCACATTCCAATTCATTCCATTCCGCGTTGCATTCCACGTTCAATTCCACTTTCAATTTCACGTTCCATTCCACGTTCCATTGCATTCCAATCCACATTCCATTCCATTCCATTACACTTTCCATTCCTCAAACCATTCCGTTTCGTTCCACATTCAATTCCCATTCCATTCCGTTCGATTCCACATTCCATTGCAATCCATTTGACATTGCTTTCCACATTCCATTCCATTCCATTCCACATTCCATTCCATTCAATTCCACATTCCACGCCACATTCTATTCCACATGGCATTCCACATTCCATTCCATTCCATTCCACATTTCATTCAACATTCTATTCCACTTTCCATTCCACATTGCATTCCATTCCATTCCACTTTCCTTTCCACATTCCATTCCACATTCCTGTCCACATTATATTCCGTTCTATTCCACTTTCCATTTCACATTCCATTCCACATTCCATGCCATTCCATTCCACATTTCATTCCACGTTCCATTCTACATTCCATAACACATTCCATTCCATTCCATTCCATTCCACATTATATTCCACAAGTAATTCTATTCCTTTTCACTTTCCATTCCACATTCCTTTCCACATTCCATTCCATTCAATTCCACCTTCCATTGTAAGTTACATTCCATTCCATTCCACGTTCCATTCCACGATCCGTTCTACTTTCCATTCCACATTTCATTTAACATTCTATTCCATTCCATTTCACATTGCATTCCACATTCCATTCCATTATATTGCACATTCCATTGCACATTCCATTCCTCTTTTCATTCCTTTCCATCCCACATTACATTCCACATTCATTCCATTCCGTTCCCCGTGGCATTCCACGTTGCATTCCACGTTCCATTCCACGTTCCATTGCACGTTCCATTCCACGTTCCATCACATTCCATTCCACATTCCATAGCATTCAATTCCATTCAACTCCACAATCCATTCCATTCCTTTCCACATTCCATTCCACATTCCATTCCTTTCCATTCTATTCCACATTCTACTCCATTCCATTCCACATTCCATTCCATTCCATTCCATGTTCCATTCCACAATCCTTTCCACATTCCATTCCACATTCCATTGCACGTTCCATTCCATTCCATTCCACATCCCATTCCATTCCTTTCCACATTCCATTCAACTCAATTCCACATTTCATTCCATTACACTGCATTCCACATTCCACTCCATTCCATTCCACATTCCATACCACATTCCATTCCACATTCTATTACCCATTCCATTACATTACATTCCGTTTTCTATTTAATTCCAGTCGACATTCCATTGTACGTTGCATTCCATTGCATTCCACATTCCTTTCCTTTCAATTCCAAATTTCTTTCCATTCCATTGTATTCCACATACCATTCCATTCCTTTCCCATTCCATTCAATTCCTTTCCATTCCATTCCACATACCATTCCATTCGATTCCACTTTCCATTCCATATTCCATTCCATTACATTTCATTCCGTGTTCTATTTAATTCCAGTCGACATTCCATTGTACGTTGCATTCCATTGCATTCCACATTCCTTTCCTTTCAATTCCAAGTTTCTTTCCATTCCATTGTATTCCACATACCATTCCATTCCTTTCCCATTCCATTCAATTCCTTTCCATTCCATTCCACATACCATTCCATTCGATTCCACTTTCCAATCCATATTCCATTCCATATTCTTTTGCACGTTCCATTCAAATCCTTTCCATATTCCTATCCATTCAATTCCTCATTTGTTTACATTCCATTGCATTCCACATTCCATTCCATTCCATTCAAATTCCATTCAATTCCATTGCATTCTATTCCACCTTCCTATCCATTTCTTTCCACATTCCATTCCATTCCATTCCACGTTTCATTCCACATTCCATTCCATTGCATTCCACATTTCATTACACGTTCCATTCCATTCAATTCGACGTTCCATTCCATGTTCCATTCCAAATTAAATCCATTCCTTTCCATTCCATTCCACATTTCATTCCACAATCCATTCCACATTCCATTCCATTCCATTCCACATTCCATTCCACATTGCATTCCACAATCCCTCCCACATTCCATTCCATTCAATTCCACATTTCATTCCACATTTCATTCCACATTCCATTCCTCCTTCCATTACACATTCAGTACCACGTCCCATTCCACTTTCCCTTCCATTACATTCCACGTTCCTTTCCACATTCCATTCCATTCCATTCCACATTCCATTCCACATTCCATAACACATTACTTTAGATTCCATTACACATTGCATTCCATTACATTCCACATTCTATTCCACATTCCACTCTACGTTCCATTCCATTGCATTCCACGTTCAATTCCTCTTACCATTGTACATTCCATTAGACTTTCCATTCCACTTTCCATTCCATTCCATTCCATTCCACATTCCATTCCAAATTGCATTCCATTCCATTCCACGTTCCATTCCATTCCATTAGACGATTCATTCTATTCCATTCCACGTCCCATTCCACGTTCCATTCTACGTTCCGTTTCATTCCATTCCTTTCCATTCCACATTCCATTCCATTCATCTCCACTTCCCATTCCATTCAATTCCAAATTCCTTTCCATTCCATTCCACGTTGCATTCCATTCCATTCCACATTTATTCCATTCCATTTCAAGTACCATTCCACGTTCCATTCCCCTTTCCAGTCTATTCCTTTCCACGTTACATTCCATTCCATTCCTCTTTCCTTTACATTCCGTTCCAAGTTCCATTCAACATTCCATTTCACTTTCAATTCCACCTTCCATTCCATTCCATTCCATGTTCCATTTCTTTCCATTCGACATTCCATTCCACATTCCATTTCACATTCCATTCCACCTTTAATTCTATTCCATGCCTTTCCAAACCTCATTCCATTGCATTCAATTCCAATTCCCATTCCATTAAATTCCTAATTCCATTCCATTCCATTCCATTCCTTTCCGTTCCACGTTCCATTCCATTCCATTCCATTCCATTCCACATTCCATAGCATTCCATTCCTTTCCACTTTTCATTCCTCATTCCTTTCCACATTCCATTCTATTCCATTCCAATTTCCATTCCCTTCCGTTACTCATTCCATTCCACATTCCATTCCAAATTGCATTCCATTCCATTCCACGTTCCATTCCATTCCATTAGACGATTCATTCTATTCCATTCCACGTCCCATTCCACGTTCATTCTACGTTCCATTTCATTCCATTCCTTTCCATTCCACATTCCATTCCATTCATCTCCACTTCCCATTCCATTCAATTCCAAATTCCTATCCATTCCATTCCACGTTCCATTCCATTCCATTCCACATTTATTCCATTCCATTTCAAGTACCATTCCACGTTGTATTCCACTTTCCAGTCTATTCCTTTCCACGTTACATTCCATTCCATTCCTCTTTCCATTTCATTCCGTTCCACGTTCCATTCAACGTTCCATTTCACTTTCCATTCCACCTTCCATTCCATTCCATTCCATGTTCCATTTCTTTCCATTCGACATTCCATTCCACATTCCATTTCACATTCCATTCCACCTTTCATTCTATTCCATGCCTTTCCAATCCTCATTCCATTCCATTCAATTCCAATTCCCATTCCATTATATTCCTCATTCCATTCCATTCCATTCCATTCCATTCCATTCCATTCCACGTTCCATTCCATTCCATTCCATTCCATTCCACATTCCATAGCATTCCATTCCTTTCCACTTTTCATTCCTCATTCCTTTCCACATTCCATTCCATTCCATTCCAAATTCCATTCCCTTCCATTACTCATTCCATTCCACTTTCCATTCCATTCCATTCCAAATTCCATATCATTCCACTCAATTCCATTTCTGATTCCTTTCCACTCTGTTTCACCTTCTGTTCCACATTCCATTCCATTCCCATTCCATTCCACATTCTATTCCACGTTCCATTCCATTCCATTCCACATTCCATTCCATTCCATTCCAATCTATTCCACCTTCCGTTACATTCCATTCCTCATTGCATTGCATTCCATTGCACATTCCATTCCACATTGCATTCCACATTCCACTCCACGTTCCATTCGATTCCATTCCATTTCACTTTCTGTATCATTCCATTGCACATTCCTTTCCACTCCGTTCCATATTCCATTTTAGATGTTCTTCCATTCCATTCCATTCCACATTCCATTTCACAATCCATTCCATTGCTTTCCACATTGCATTCCACATTTCTTTCCACATTCCATTCCACATTCCATTCCACTATTTTGCACCTTCCATTTCACATTCCATTCCGCTTTGCATTCCTTTCCATCCCACATTACATTCCACATTCCATTCCATTCCCTTCCAAGTGGCATTCCACGTTCCATTCCATGTTCTATTCCACATTCCATTACCTTCCATTCTACATTCCATACCATTCCGTTCCACATTCCATACCATTCCATTCCATTCCATTCCACAATCCATTCCATTCCATTCCACATTTCATTCCACATTCCATTCCACATTCCTTTCCGTTCCATTCCACATTCAATTGCATTCCATTGCACATTCCTTTCCACTTTCCATTCCCTTCCATTCCACATTCCATTCCTTTCAAGGTTCCCTTCCAAATTCCATTCCACATTCCATTCCACATTCCATTCCATTCCATTCCCCGTTCCACTCCACATTCGTTTTCATAGTCCTTTCCACATTCCATTCCATTCCATTCCACATTCCATTCCATTCCATTCCACATTCCATTCCACTTTCCATTAAACGTTACATACCATCATCCATTCCACATTCCATTTCATTCCATTCCACATTCCTTTCCATTCCATTCCACTTTCCTTTGAACTTTCCATTCCTCTTTCCATTACACATTACATTCCTTTCCATTCCACATTCCATTCCACATTCCATTCCACATTCCGTTCCACATTCCATTGCATTCCAATCCTTATTCCATTCCATTCTACTCCACATTCCATTCCATATTCCATTCCATTCAATGACAAATTCCATTGCAGATTCCACTCCACATTCCATTCCATTCCACTCCACATTCATTTCCACCTTCCATTCCATGTTCCATTCCACATTCCATTTCACATTCAATTCCACGTTCCATTCCACATTCCATTCCACATTCATTTCCACATTACATTCCTTTCCATTCCACATTCCATTCCACATTCCATTCCATTCCACATTCCATTCCATATTCCATCCCATTCAATTCCAAATTCCATTCCACATTCCATTCCACGTTCTATTCCACGTTCCATTCCACTTTCAATTCTACTCCATTACAGATTCCATTCCATTCATTTCCCCGATTCATTTCACTACATTCCACATTATAGTCCATATTCCATTCCACATTCCATATCACATTCCAGTCCACATTCCACTTCGCTTTCCATTCCATTCCACATTCCATTCCATTCCAATCCACATTCCATTCCATTCTAGTCCACCTTCCTTTCCATTCTCTTCCTCATTCCATTCCACATTGCATTCCACATTCCATTCCTTTCCACATTCCATTCCACATTCTTTTCCATTCCATTCCACATTCCATTCCGTTCCATTCCACAGTCCATTCCACATTCCTTTCCACATTCCATTCCACATTCCATTACACGTTCCATTCCGTTCCATTCCACAGTTCATTCCATTCCATTCCACATTCCATTCCACTCAATTCCACATTTCATTCCATTGCACTGCATTCCACATTCCACTCCATTCCATTCGGCATTCCATTCCGTTCCATTCCATTCTATTCCACTTTCCATTACATTCCATTCCACATTCCATTCGATTACATTCCACATTGCATTCCATTCCTTTCCCATTCCATTCTATTCCTTTCCATTCCATTCCACATTCCATTTCATTCCAATCCACATTCCATTCCATTCCATTCCACATTCCATTCCATATTTTTTGCGCGCTCCATTCAATTCACGATCCATTCCATACTACATTCCAAATTCCATTCCACATACCATTACACGTTCCATTTGAGGATGCATTCCACATTCCGTTGCATGTTTCATTCCATTCCATTTCGCGATCTCTTCCACATTCCATTCCACGCTCCGTTCCACATTCCGTTCCATATTCAATTCCATTCCATTCCACATTTCATTCAGGATTCCATTACACATTCCATTCCATTCCATTTCTCATTCCATTTGACATTCCATTCGACATTCCATTCTACATTCCATTCCACATTCTATTCCACTCCATTCCACATTTCATTCCCCTTACATTCCACTCTGTTCCACATTCCATTCCATTTCATTCCGCATTCCATTCCACATTCTATTCCACATTCCATTCCTTTCCATTCTATTCCACATTCTATTCCACTCCATTCCACTTTTCATTCCCATTACATGCCATTCTGTTCCACATTCCATTCCATTCCATTCCGCTTTCCATTCCACATTCTATTCCACATTCCATTCCATTCCATTCTATTCCACATTCCATTACATTCCATTCCTCATTGCATTACATTTCATTCCACATTCCATTCCACATTGCATTCTACATTCCATTCCACGTTCCATTCGATTCCATTCCATTTCATTTTCTGTGCTATTCCATTCCATTCCACTCCATTCCATATTCCATTTTAGATGTCATTCCATTCCATTCCATTCCACTTTCCATTTCACTCTCCTTTCCATTGCTTTCCACATTGCATTCCACATTTCTTTCCACATTCCATTCCATATTCCATTCCATGTTCCATTCCAGATTTCATTCCACGCTCCATTCCAAGTTCCATTCCATTCCATTCCATTGCATTCCACGTTCCATTTCGCATTCCATTCCACATTCCATTCCACGTTCCATTTCAGAATCCATTCCACATTCTATTCCATTCCAAATTCCATTCCACATTCCATTCCATTCCAATCCAGAGACAATTCCTCATTACATTCTATTCCATTCCACATTCCATTACACGTTCCATTCCACAACCCACTCCACATTCCATTTCACGTTCCACTCCATTCCATTCCATGTTCCATTCCACTTTCCATTCCATTACATTCCCCGTTCCATTCCACTTTCCATTCCAAATTCCATTCCATTACATTACACATTCCATTCCTCATTCAATTCCATTCTATTCCACATTCTATTCCATTCCATTCCACGTTGCATTCCATTCCATTGAATTCCACATTTCATTCCATTCCATTCCGCATTCCATTCCATTCCAAATTTCTTTTCTTTTCATTCCATTCCACATTACATTACATTCCATTGCAAGTTACATTTCTTTCCATTCCTCATTCCATTTCACAGTCCATTCCATTGCATTCCACATTCCATTCCACATCTCTTTCCCTTCAGATTCACATTCCATTACACATTGCACTCTATGTTCCATTCCACATGCCATTACGTATTCCAATCCATTCCTTTCCACATTCCATACCATTCCATTGCATTCCATTCCACATTCCATTCCATTCCACTCCGCATTCCATTCCATTCCATCCAACCTTCCATTCCATTCCAAATTCCATTCCATTCCATTCCACCTTCCATTTCATTAGATTCCACATTCCATTCCATTCAATTCCACATTACATTCCACATTCCATTCCGCACTCCATTCCATTGCATTCTACTCCACATTCCATTCCACATTCCAGTCCACTCCATTCCACATTCCATTCCATTCCAACCCAGAGTTCATTTGACATTTCATTTCATTCCATTGCACATTACATTCCACATTCCATTCCACAATCCTTTCCACATTCCATTCCATGCCACTCCGGATTCCATTCCACATTCCATTCCATTCCATTCCACATTCCATTCCATTCCATTGTATTCTATTCCACGTTTCATTCCACATTGCCTTCCATTCCATACCTCGTTCCATTCCACATTCAATTCCATTGTATTCTATTCCACGTTTCATTCCACATTGCCTTCCATTCCATTCCACGTTCCATTCCACATTCAATTCCACATTCAAGTCCACATTCCATTCCGTTCCATTCCACATTCTATTCCACATTACATGCCACGTTCAATTCCACATTTCATTCCACGTTGCATTCCACTTTACATTCCATATTCCATTCCATTCCATTTCACGTTCCATTCCACATTCCACTCCATTCCATTCCACTTTCCATGCCACAATCCATTCCAACTTTCACTGAACATTCCATTCCACATTCCATTAAAGTCCATTCCACATTCTATTCCACATTCCATTCCATTCTTTCCACATTCCATTTCACTTTCCATTCCACTTTCCATTCCACATTCCTTTCCACATTGCATTACACTTTCCATTGCTTTCCATTCCATATTCCATTCCACATTCCAATGCACATTCCATTGTGTTCCATTCCACATTCCATTCCACATTCCATTCTACATTCCATTACATTCCTTTCCACATTCCATTCCACATTCCATTCCATTCCATTCCACATACTTTTCCACATTCCCTCCCATTCCGTTCGACATCCCATTCCACATTCCCTTCCCTTCCTTTCCACATTCCCTTCCATGGCAATACACATTCCATTCCACATTTCATTCCACATCCCATTCCATTCCATTCCACTTTCCATTCCACATTCCATTCAAAATTCTATTCTCATTCCTTTGAATTTCATTCCACATACCATTCCACATTCCATTGTATTCCATTCCACATTCCGTTTCACATTCCAGTCCTTTGCATTCCATTCCACTTTCCATTCTTCAGTCCATTACGCAGTGCATTCCACATTCCATTCCACTTTCCATTCTACGTTCCCTTCTCATTCCATTGAATTTCATTCCACATTCCATTGCATTTCTTTCCACATTCCATTCTGCAATCCATTGCATTCCAATTCACATGCCATTACACATTCCATTCCATTGCATTCCACATACCATTACACATTCCTTTCCACATTCCATTCCGCATTCCATTCCATTCCATTCCACTTTCCATTCCATTGCAATTCACGTTTCATTCAACATATCATTCCATTCCATTCCACATTTCATTCCACATTCTATTCCACATTCCATTCCACATTCCATTCTGTTCCATTCCATATTCCATTCCACATTCCATTCCATTCCATTCCACATTCCATTCCATTCCGTTAAAATTCACGTTCCATTCCAATTTGCATTAAATTCCATTCCATATTCCATTCTATTCCATTCCACATTCCATTCCATTCCAATCCACGTTTCATTCCACGTTTCATTCCATTCCATTCCACCATGCATTCCACATTCCATTCCACTTTCCTTTTCACGTTCCATTCCACATGGAATTCCACCTTCCATTCCACATTCCATTCCATTCCACATTCCATTCAACATTCCATCCCAATCCATTCCACTTCCCATTCCACATTCCATTCCATTCCTTTCCAGATTCCCTTCCATTCCATTCAACATTCCGTTCCGCATTCCATTCCACTTTCCTTTCCACATTCCATTCGATTTCATCCCATGTTCCAGTCCCCATTCCATTCCAGTCCACTCCACTTTGAATTCGACATTCCGTTCGACATTCCATTCCACATTACATTCAACATTCATTTCTCATTCCAGTGCATTTTATTCCACATTCCATTCCACATTCCATTTCGCAGTCCATTCCAAATTGCATTCCACATTCCTTTCCACATTCCATTGTGAGTTCCATTGCATTCCATTCCATTGCACAATCCACTCCACATTCCATTCTATTCCATTACACGTACCATTCCATTACATTCCAGGTTCCATTCTACATTCCATTTCACTGTAAAATCCACCTTCCGTTACATTCAATTCCTTTCCATTCCACATTCCATTCCATTCCACTGTACATTCCTTTCCATTCCATTCCACTTCCAATTCCTTTCAATTCCACATTCCATTCTATTCCATTACTTTGTATTCCACATTCCATTCCATTCCATTCCACATTCCATTCCTGTTCCATTCCATTCCATTCCACAGTCCATTGCAATTCCATTGCATTCTATTACGCCTTCCATTCCACATTGCATTCCACTCCAATCGGCATTCCTTTCCATAGTCCATTCCAATTCCATTCCATTCTATTCCACATTCCATTCCACATTCCATTCCATTCTATTGCAGGTTCCATTCCCATTCCATTCCATTCCATTCCACATTGCATTCGACATACCATTCCTTTCCATTCCACATTCCATTCCTCTTTCCTTTCCTTTCAATTCCACTTTGCTTGCCATCCGTTCCAAATTGCATTCCATTCAATTCCATACCACATGCCATTCAATTCCATACCATTTTACGCTTCATTCCATTCCACATTCCATAAAATTCCTTTCCAAATTCCATTCCATTACATTCCTCATTCCATTCCATTCCACATTCCATTCCATTCCATTCCATTCCTTTTCCATTAGATTCCGTTCCACTCCATTCCACTTTCTATTCCATTCCACATTCCATTCCATTCCATTCCATTCCCTTTCCATTCCATTCTATTCCACATTCCTTTCCATTCCACATTCCATCCCATTCAATTCCACATTCCATTCAATTCCATTACATTCCTATTTCCACTCCATTCCACATAACTTTCCATTCCACATTCCATTCCACATGCCATTGCATGTTCCATTCCACGTTCCATTCCATATTCCATTCCATTCCATTCCACATTCAATTCCATTCCATTCCACAGTCCTTTCCTTTCCATTCCATTAAACTACCCATTCATTCCACTCCATTCCACCTTCCATTTCACTTTCCATTCCACTTTCCATTCGACATTCCACTCCACCTTGCAATCCATTCCATTCCAGGTTCAATTCCGCATGCCATTCCATTCCATTCCATTCCACTTTCCATTCTAATCCATTACACATTCCATTCCATTACATTCCACATTCCAGTGCACATTCCATTCCAATCCATTCCACTTTCAATTCCATTCCATTACTGTATCCATTCCACATTCCATGGATTTCCATTCCACATTCCATTCCACATTCTATTCCATTCCATTCCATTCCACATTCCATTCCATTCCATTTCACTTTCCATTCCACATTCCTTTCCATTCCATTCCACTTTGCATTCCATTCCATTCCTCATTCGATTCCACATTCCATTCCACATTCTATTCCTTTCCATTCCTTTCCAAATTCCATTCCATTCAATTCCACATACCATTCCATTCCACATTCCATTCTACATTCCACTCCATTCCACATTCCTTTCCACATTCCATTCCATTTCATTCCACAGTCTATTTCAAATTCCATTGCATTCTATTCCACATTCCATTCCACATTCCATTCCACTGCATTCCACATTCCATTCCACATTCCATTCCATTTCATTCCACATTGCTTTCCATTCCATTCCATTCCATTCCATTCCATTCCTTTCCATTCCATTCCATTGCATATTCCATTCCATTCCATTCCATTCTACATTCCCTTCCATTCCATACTGGATACCATTCAATTCCATTCCACATTCCATTACACATTGCATTCCTTTCCATTCCAGATTCCTTTGCACATTCCATTCCACATTCCATTCCACAATCCCATCTGTTCCATTCCACATTCCTTTCCATTCCATTCCTCTTTACATTCCACATTCCATTCCATTCCTTTACACATTCTATTCCATTCCATTCCACATTCCATTCCATTCCACGTGTCATTGCATTCCATACCACATTCCATTCCACATTCCATTCCTTTCCATTCCACATTCCATTCCACATTCCATTCCATTCCATTTCACATTCGATTCCATAGTTCATTCCATTCCATTCCACTTTCCATTCCACTCCATTCCATTCCATTCCATTCCTTTCCATATTCCATTCCAAGACATTCCACATTCCATTCCTTTCCATTCCATTCCACATTCTGTTCCATTGCACATTCCATTCCATTCCAATCCGTTCCACATTCAGTTTCGTTCCACATTCCTTTCCATTCCATTCCACATTCCATTCTGCATTCCATTCCATTCCGCATTCCATACACTTTTCCATTCCATTCCATTCCGCATTCCATTCCATTCCGCATTCCATACACTTTTCCTTTCCATTCCATTCCAAATTCCATTCCATTGCATTCCGATTTCCATTCTAACCCATTCCACGTTTCATTCCACTTTGCATTCCACTTTCTATTACACCGACATTCCATTCCATTCCACCTTCCATTACCCTTTCCATTGCAATACTTTACACATTGCAGTCCACTTTCCATTCCACATTCCAGTCCACATTCCATTACATTCCGTTTCATTTCACATTACATTCCATTCTTTCCACATTCCATTCCATTCCATTTCACATTCCATTCCACTTCATTCCATTCCACATTCTATTCCATTCCACATTCCATTCCATTCCATTCCACATTCCATTCATATCCATTCCGTAGCATTCCATTCCACGTTCCATTCCATTACATTTCATTCCACTTTCTAATCCATTCCACTTTCCATTCCATTCCATTCCACATTCCATTCCATTCCATTCCACATTCCATTCCATTCCATTCCACATTCCATTCCATTCCAATAAACATTCCACTCCTCGTTCCATTACACGTTCCTCTCCATTCCGTTCCACGTTATAGTACACATTCCATTCCATTTTATTTCACGTTCCATTGCAGATTCCATTATACCTTCCATTCCACATCCCATTTCATTCCATTTCGCATTCCATTCCATTCCATTCCACATTCCATTCCATTCCAAGCCTCATTCCATTCCAATCCATTACATTGCTTTAGATTGCACATTTCGTTCCATTCCATTTCATTCCACTTGCTATTCCATTCCACATTCTGTTCCATTCCATTCCACATTCCATTGCATTGCATTTCACATTCCATTCCATTCCATTCTTCATTCCATTCCATTTTACTTCATTCCACATTCGATTCCGTTACACAATCCATTCCATTCCACATTCCATTCCAGATTTTATTACATTCCTTTCCACCTTCCATTCCATTCCACATTCCATTTCATTCTATTAAACGTTCCACTCCACATTCCATTCCATTGCATTCCATTCAGTTCCATTCAGTTCCATTCAATTCCATTCAGTTCCATTCCATTGCATTCCACATTCCATTTCACATTCAATTCTATGATCCTTTCCACATTCCATTCTTTGTTCCATTCCACGTTCCATTCCACTTTCCATTACACGTTCCATCCCATTCCATTCCACGTTCCATTCCACATTACATTCCACATTCCATTCCACGCTCCATTGCACATTCCATTCCAAGTTCCATTCTACGTTGCATTCCATTCCATTACACTTTAAATTCCCAATTGCATTCCATTCCATTCCACATTCCATTTCACATTCCATTCCATTCCATTCCACATTCCATTCCACAATTTCCATTCCACATTGCATTCCACATTGCATTCCACATTCCAGTCCATTCCATTCCACATTCCATTCCACATGCATTCCATTCCAGTCCACATTCTTTTCCACATTCCATTCTATTCCATTCCACATTCCAATCTATTCACATTCCATCAGATTCCATTAAACATTCCATTCCACATTCCATTCCACTCCATTCCATTCCACTATCCATTCCTTTCCACATTCCATTCCTCATTCCATTCCATTCCATGCGACATTCCATTACGTTCCACATCCCGTTCCATTCCATTCCATTCCACATTCCATTCCATTCCAAGCCTCATTCCATTCCAATCCATTACATTGCTTTAGATTGCACATTCCGTTCCATTCCATTTCATTCCACTTGCTCTTCCATTCCACATTCTGTTCCATTCCATTCCACATTCCATTCCATTGCATTTCACATTCCATTCCATTCCATTCTACATTCCATTGCATTTTACTCCATTCCACATTCTATTCCGTTACACAATCCATTCCATTCTACATTCCATTCCAGATTTCATTACATTGCTTTCCACCTTCCATTCCATTCCACATTCCATTTCATTCTATTAAACATTCCACTCCACATTCCATTCTATTGCATTCCATTCAGTTCCATTCAGTTCCATTCAGTTCCATTCAGTTCCATTCAATTCCATTCAGTTCCATTCCATTGCATTCCACATTCCATTTCACATTCAATTCTATGATCCTTTCCACATTACATTCTTTGTTCCATTCCACGTTCCATTCCACTTTCCATTACACGTTCCATCCCATTCCATTCCACGTTCCATTCCACATTACATTCCACATTCCATTCCACGCTCCATTCCACATTCCATTCCAAGTTCCATTCTACGTTGCATTCCATTCCATTACACTTTCCATTCCCAATTGGATTCCATTCCATTCCACATTCCATTTCACATTCCATTCCGTTCCATTCCACATTCCATTCCACAATTTCCATTCCACATTGCATTCCACATTGCATTCCACATTCCAGTCCATTCCATTCCACATTCCATTCCACATGCATTCCATTCCAGTCCACATTCCTTTCTACATTCCATTCTATTCCATTCCACATTCCAATCTATTCACATTCCATCAGATTCCATTAAACATTCCATTCCACATTCCATTCCATTCCATTCCATTCCACTATCCATTCCTTTCCACATTCCATTCCTCATTCCATTCCATTCCATACGACATTCCATTACGTTCCACATCCCGTTCCATTCCATTCCATTCGACATTCCATTCCATTCCAAGCCTCATTCCATTCCAATCCATTACATTGCTTTAGATTGCACATTCCGTTCCATTCCATTTCATTCCACTTGCTATTCCATTCCAAATTCTGTTCCATTCCATTCCACACTCCATTCCATTGCATTTCACATTCCATTCCATTCCATTCTACATTCCATTGCATTTTACTCCATTCCACATTCTATTCCGTTACACAATTCATTCCATTCCACATTCCATTCCAGATTTCATTACATTCCTTTCCACCTTCCATTCCATTCCGCATTCCATTTCATTCTGTTAAACATTCCACTCCACATTCCATTCCATTGCATTCCATTCAGTTCCATTCAGTTCCATTCAATTCCATTCAGCTCCATTCCATTGCATTCCACATTCCATTTCACATTCAATTCTATGATCCTTTCAACATTCCATTCTTTGTTCCATTCCACGTTCCATTCCACTTTCCATTACACGTTCCATCCCATTCCATTCCACGTTCCATTCCACATTACATTCCACATTCCATTCCACGCTCCATTCCACATTCCATTCTAAGTTCCATTCTACGTTGCATTCCATTTCATTACACTTTCCATTCCCAATAGCGTTCCATTCCATTCCACATTCCATTTCACATTCCATTCCGTTCCATTGCACATTCCATTCCACAATTTCCATTCCACATTGCATTCCACATTGCATTCCACATTCCAGTCCATTCCATTCCACATTCCATTCCACATGCATTCCATTCCAGTCCACATTCCTTTCCACATTCCATTCTATTCCATTCCACATTCCAATCTATTCACATTCCATCAGATTCCATTAAACATTCCATTCCACATTCCATTCCATTCCATTCCATTCCACTATCCATTCCTTTCCACATTCCATTCCTCATTCCATAAGACATTCCATTACGTTCCACATCCCGTTCCATTCCATTCCATTCCACGTTCCATTCAATTCCATTCCACGTTTGATTCTACTCCATTACACGTTCCATTTCATTCTACATTCCATTCCACATTGCATTCCATCCCATTCCACATTCCATTCCATTCCATTACACGTTCCCTTCCATTCCATTCCTCATTCCATTTCATTCCATTCCATTTCACATTCCATTTCATTCCACGTTCCTTTTAATTTCATTCCATTCCATTACATTACTTTCCTCATTCAATTCCACTCCATTCCAAATTCCATTCCATTCCATTCAATTGCATTCCATTCTACATTCCATTCCATTGCATTCAATATTTCATTCCATTCCATTACATTCCATTCCACATTCCATTCCAATCCATCCCACATTCCATTCCATTCCGCATTCCATTCCATTACACATTCTATTTCACATTCTTTTCCATGTCACATTCCTTTCCGTTGCATTCCATTCCACATTACGTTCAATTCCATTCCATTCCACATTCCATTCCATTCCATTGCACATTCCAATCCATTCCATTACACTTTCCATACCTTTCCATTCCACATTCCATTCCACATTCCATTCTACTCCATATTCCATTCCACATACCATTCCACATTCCTTTCCATTCGTTGCTATTCCATTCCACATTCCATTCCACATTCCTATCCACTCCATTTGACATTCTATTCCACATTCCATTCCATTCCATTCCACCTTTCATTCCTCATTCCATTAAACTTTCCAGTCCATGTTCCTTTTCACGTTCCATTGCACGTTCCTTCCCATTACATTCCACTTTCCATCGCATTCGAAATTCCATTCCATTCCATTCCAACTTCAATGCCATTCAATTCCACATTTCTTTCCATTCTATTCCATTGTACATTCCGTTCCACATTGTATTCCATTCCATTCCACTTTCCATTACATTCCATTCCACGTTCCATTACATTCTACTCCATTCCACATTCCATTCCATTCCATTCCATTCCACATTCCATTCCATTCCAATAAACATTCCACTCCACGTTCCATTCCACATTCCTTTCCATTCCGTTCCACGTTATATTAAACATTCCATTCCATTTTATTTCACGTTCCATTGCAGATTCCATTATACATTCCATTCCACATGCCATTTCATTCCAATTCACATTCCATTCCATTCCATTCCACATTCCGTTCCATTCCATTCCACATTCCATTCTATTTTCTCTTCAATTCCATTCCTCTCCATTCCACATACCTTTACACATTCCATTCGTCATTCCAATGCATTCGATTCCACATTACATTCTATTTCATTTCACAATTCATTACATTCCATTCCTTTTTCCATTGCAGTGCATTTTAAATTCCATTCCATTCCACGTTCCATTTAATTCCATTGCATTCCTTTCAGTTCCTTTCCACATTCCATTCGTTTCAATTCCGCATTCCAATCCATTCTACTCCGTTCCAATCCATTCCACATACCATTCCATTCCGTTCGGCATTCCATTCCATTGCATTCCGCATTCAATTCCATTCCATTGCACATTCCGTTCCATTCCATTCCCTGTTCCATTCCATTGCATTCCATTCTGCATTCGATTTCAAATTCCATTCCATTCGATTCCACATTGCATTCCATTCCATTCCAAATTCCATTCCAAATCCCATTTCATTTCTTTCCACATTCCATTCCACATTCCATTGCATTCCATACCACTTTCCATTACATTCCATTCCTTATTCCATTCCATTCTATTTCACATTCCATTCAATTCCGTGTCCTATTTAGTTACCTACCATTCCATTAAATTCCATTCCACATTCCATTCCATTCCGCATTCCATTCCATTCCATTCGACATTCCATTCCACTCCATTCGACATTCCATTCCACTCCATTCAACGTTCCGTTCCACATTACTTTCCACGTCCTAATCCACGTTCCTTTCTACGTTACATTCCACATTCTACTACATTATATTCCACATTCCATTCCAATCCATTGCACTTTCCGTTCCTCATTCCATTCCATTCAATTCCACATCCCATTGCATTCCATTCCACATTCCATTCCTTTCCATTAATCATTCTTTTCCACATTCCATCAGATTCCATCACACATTCCATTCCACATTCCATTCCTTTCCACATTTCATTCCCTTCCATTCCATTCCACATTCCATTCCATTCCATTCCATTCACCATTCCATTGCATTCCATTCCATTCACAGTTCCATTCCATTCCGTTCCATTCCACGTTCCATTCCATTCCATTCCACATTCTATTCCATTGCATTCCTTTAAACATTCCATTCCATTCCACATTCCATTCCATTGCATTTCACTTTACATTCCATTCTATTCCATTCCACATTCCAATCCACATTGCATTCCATCCCACATACCATTCCATTCCACTGCATCCCCTTCCAAATTCCATTCCATTCAATTCCCTTCCACATTCCATTCCACATTGCATTCCATTCCATTCCACTTTCCATTCCATTCCATTCCAATTTGCATTGTATTCCTTTCCATTCCACATTCCATTCCATGCCATTCTGCATTCCATTGCATTCCATTCCATTCCACATTCAATTCCATTCCAATCCACATTCAATTCCTTTCCATTCCATATTCCACATTCCATTCCACGTTCCATTAAACTTTCCATTAAACTTTCCATTCCACGTTACATTCCATTCCATTCCACGTTCCATTCCACATTTCATTCCACATTCCATTTCATTCCACCTTCCATTCCATTCCATTCCACATTTCATTCGATTCCATTACACATTCCATTCCTTTCCATTCCATTCCACATTCCATTCCATTCCATTCCATTCCATTCCACATTCCGTTCCTTTCCTTTCCACATACCATTCAATTCAATTCCTTTCCACGTTCCATTCTTTAAACATTGCATTCCATTCCATTTCATTCCCCTTTGAATTCCATTCAATTTCACATTTCATTCCCCCTTCTATTCCATTCCACATTCCATTTCATTTCATTGCAATCCACATTCCATTCCACTCCATTCCATTCCACTCCACATTCCATTCCGCTTTCCATTCCATTCCATTCCAAATTCCATTCCATTCCATTCCACATTACATTACATTCCATTCCACAGTTCATTCCATTCCACATTCAGGTTCCATTCCATTCCTTACACATTCCATTCCACATTCCATCCCATTAAACTTTCCAATCCATTCCACATTCCATTCCATTCCATTGAATTTCACATTCCATTCCATTTCACATTCCACTCCATTCCATTCCACATTCCATTCAATTCCATTCCACATTCCATTCCATTCCATTCCACATTCTATTCCATTGCATTCCTTTAAACATTCCATTCTATTCCACATTCCATTCCATTGCATTTCGCTTTACATTCCATTCTATTCCATTCCACGTTCCAATCCACATTGCATTCCATTCCGTTCCACTTTCCATTTCATTCCATTCTGGTTTCCTTTCCATTCCACTTTCCATTCCATGTCATTCTTCATTCCATTCCATTCTATTCCTTTCCACATTCAATTCCATTCCAATCCACATTCCAATCCATTCCATTCCATATTCCACATTCCATTCCACGTTCCTTTCCACTTTCCATTCCATGTTGAATTCCACTTTCCATTCCATTCCAATCCACATTCCATTCCACACTGCATTCCACATTCCATTCCATCCCATTCCTCTCAGTTTCACATTCCATTCCATTCCATTGCACATTCCACTCCATTCCATCCCATTCCACATTCCATTCGATTCCACATTCCATTCAATTCCATTGCATTTCCCTTTCTATTTCATTTCATTGCATTCCGTTTCACATTCCATACCGCATTCCATTCCATTCCACATTCCATGCCATTCCATTGCATTCCACATTCCATTCCATCCCAATCCATTTCATTCCACATTCCATTCCATTGCATTCTATTCCGTTCCTTTCCATTCCATTCCGCATTCCGTTCCATTCCATTCCACATTCCGTTCCTTTCCATTACACATTCTATTCCATTCCATTCTATACCCACATTTCATTCCATTCCACATTCCATTTCGTTCCACTCAATTCCGGATTCCATTCCATTCCAATCCATTCCATTCAACATACCATTGCACACTCCATTCCATTCCACATTCCATTCTATTCCATTCCACATTCCATTCCATTACATTCCGTTTCATTCCACATTCCATTACACCTCATTCCATTCCATTCCACTTTACATTCCATTCCATTCCATATTTTATTCCATTTCATTCCATTCCATTGCATATTCCTTTTCACATTCCATTCCATTCCATTCCACATTTGTTACCATTCCATTTCACATTCCATTCCATTCCATTCCACATTCCATTCTTTGCATTTCACATTGCACTGCATTCCAATACATATTCCTGTCGGTTCCTTTCCACTTTGCTTTCCATTCCGTTCCACATTCCATTCCATTCCATTCCACATTGCTTTCCATTCCGTTCCCCATTCCATTCCATTCCATTCCATCGCATTCCACATTCCATTCCATTCCTTTCCACATTCCATACCATTCCATTAAAATTTCCATTCCATTCTATTCCACATTACATTCCATTCCATTCCACATTCCTTTCCATTACCTTCCATATTCCTGTCCATACCATTCCATATTCCATTCCATTCCATTGCGTTCCTTTCCACATTCCATTTCATTCTTTTCCTTTCCATTCCACTTTCCATTACACATTCCATTCAATTCCACGTTCCATTCCATATTCCATTCCATTCCACATTCCTTTCCATTCTATTCCTTTCCACATTCCATTCCATTCCATTCCATTCCATTCAACATTCGATTCCATTTCAGATTGCATTCCATTCCTCTTCACATTTCATTCCATACCATTCCACATTCCATTAAATTTCAGTCCACATTCCATTCCATTCCTTTCCAAATTCTATTCCATTTCATTCCATATTCCTCTCCATTCCATTCCACATTCCATTGCATTCCATTCCACATTCCATTCCATTCCACTGCATTCCATTTCACATTCCATTCCATTTCATTCCATTCCACATTCCATTCCTTTCCATTCCATTCCACATTCCATTCCATTCCATTCCACATTCCATTCCTTTCAATTTCCTTCCACATTCCATTCTACCTTGCATTCCATTCCTTTCCACTTTCCATTCCATTCCATTCCAATTTCCATTCCATTCCACATTCCATTCCTTGTCATTCTGCATTCCATTTCATTCTATTCTATTCCACATTCAATTCCATTCCAATCCACATTCAATTGTATTCCATTACGTATTCCACATTCCATTCCACGTTCCATTAAACTTTCCATTAAACGTTCCATTCCACGTTCCACTCCATTCCATTCCACGTTCCATTCCACATTACATTGCATTCCATATTCCATTCCATTCCATTCCACATTTCATTCGATTCCATTCCACTTTCCAATCCGTTCCATTTCAATCAAATCCACATTCCAATCCATTCCGTTGCACATTCACTTCCATTCTTTTCCATTCCACATTCCATTGCATTCCACATTCCATTCCATTCCTTTGCATTTCCCATTCCATTCCATTCCATTTCACATTGCATTCCACATTCCATTCCATTCCGTTCGATTCCATTACTTTCCATTCCATTCCACATTCCGTTCCATTCCATTCCACATTTCATTCCTTTCCATTACACACTCTACTCCATTCCATTCCATTCCACATTCCATTCCATTCCACATTCCATTCCTTTCCAGTCCATTCCAGATTCCATTCCATTCCATTGCATTTGATTCCGCATTCCATTGCACATTCCATTCCATTCCACCTTTCATTCTATTCCATTCCATTCCATTCCATTCCATTCCACATTCCATTACACATCATTCCCTTCCATTCCACATTCCATTCCATTCCATTCCATATTCCATTCCATTTCATTCCATTCCATTGCAGATTCCTTTCGTCGTTCCATTGCATTCCATTCCACATTGCATACCATTCCATTCCACATTCCATTCCATTCAATTCCACATTCCATTCCATTCCATTCCATATTCCTGTCCATTCCTTTCCAAGTTCCTTTCCATTCCATTCCACATTCCATTATATTCCATTCCATTCCACATTCCTTTACATTCCTTTCCATTCCACTCCACATTCCGTTCCATTCCATTCTATATTCCATACCATGCCATTACACTTTCCAATCCGTTCCATTCCACATTACATTCCATTCCATTCCTCATTCTATTCCATTAATTACCATATTCCTTTCCATACCATTCCATATTCCATTACGTTCCATTCCATTCCATTCCTTTCTACATTCCAATCCATTAAATTCCTTTCAATTCCACATTCCATTTCACATTCCTTTCAATTCCGCATTCTATTCCATATTCCATTCAATTCCGTTCAATTCACCATACCATTCCATTCCATACCACATTCCCTTCCATTCAATTCCCTTCAATTCCATTCCACATTCGATTCCATTTCTCATTTCATTCCATTCCACTCCACATTTCCTTCCATACCATTCCACGTTCCATTCAATTCCATTCCACATTGCATTCCATTCCATTCCGAATGTTTTTCCATTCGATTCCATATTCCATTTCACTCCATTGCACATTCCATTGCATTCCATCCCACATACCATTCCATTCCACTGCATCCCCTTCCAAATTAAATCCCATTCAATTCCCTTCCACATTGCATTCCACATTGCATTCCATTCCATTCCACTTTCCATTCCATTTCATTCCAATTTGCATTGTATTCCTTTCCATTCCACATTCCATTCCATGCCATTCTGCATTCCATTGCATAACATTCCATTCCACATTCAATTCCATTCCAATCCACATTCAAATCCTTTCCATTCCTTATTCCACATTCCATTCCACGTTCCATTAAACTATCCATTAAACATTCCATTCCATGTTACATTCCATTCCATTTCACGTTCCATTCCACATTTCATTCCACATTCCATTTCATTCCACCTTCCATTCCATTCCATTCCACATTTCATTCGATTCCATTACACTTTCTGTTCCATTCCTTTCCATTCCATTCCACATTCCATTCCATTCCATTCCATTCCATTCCATTCCATTCCATTCCACATTCCGTTCCTTTCCATTCCACATACCATTCCATTCAATTCCTTTTCACGTTCCATTCCTTTAAACATTGCATTCCATTCCATTTCATTCCCCTTTGAATTCTATTCCATTTCACATTCCATTCCACCTTCTATTCCATTCCACATTCCATTTCATTTCATTGCATTCCACATTCCATTCCATTCCATTCCATTCCACTCCACATTCCATTCCGCATTCCATTCCATTCTATTCCAAATTCCATTCCATTCCATTCCACATTACATTACATTACATTCCACAGTTCATTACATTCCACATTCAGGTTCCATTCCGTCCATTACACATTCCATTCCACTTTCCATCCCATTATACTTTCCATTCCATTCCACATTCCTTTCCATTCCATTCTATTTCACATTCCATTCCATTTCACATTCCACTCCATTCCATTCCACATTCCATTCAATTCCATTCCACATTGCATTCCATTTCATTATATGCCATTCCACATTCCATTGCATTCCATGAAACATTCCATTCCATTTCGTTACATTACATTCCACGTTCCCTTCCATTCCATTCCATTCCATTACATTGCACATTCCATTCCACATTCCATTGCACATTTCATTCCACATTCCATTCCACATTCCCTTCCACATTCCATTCCATTACATTCCACTTTCCATTCCACACTCCATTCCATTCCATTCCACATTCTATGCCACATTCCATTCCACATTCCATTCCATTCTATTCCACATTGCATTCCATTGCATTCCACATTGCATTCCATTGCATTCCACATTCCATTCCATTCCATTCCACGTTCCATTCGATTTTCCGTGGCATTCCAATCCCCATTCCATTCCACATTCCATTCCATTCCACATTTACATCCACATTCCTTTCCATTCCATTCCACATTCCATTTCACTTTCCATTCCATTCCACTCCAAATTCCATTCCACATTCGATTACATTCCTTTCCACATTCAATTTCACTGCATTCCACACTTCATTCCACATTCCATTCCATCTTTTATTTCATTCCATTCCATGTTTCATTCCAACTTCCATTCCACGTTGCATTCCACTTCCCATTAGTTGTTCCATTGCATTCCATTCCACGTTCCTTTCCAACTTCCATTCCACATTCCATTCCATTCCATGCCACACTTCATTCCACATTCCATTCCATATTCCATTACACATTCAATTCCGCATTGCATTCGGCATTTAAATCCTTTCCATTCCATTCCATTCCACATTCCATTCAATTCCGTTACATTCCACATTCCATTCTATTCCATTCCACATTCCATTCCACATTCCATTCCGTTTCATTCATGTCATTTTCACATTAAATTCCACATTCCACATTCCATCCATATTCCATTCCATGTTCCACTCCTTTCCATTCCACATTACATTCCATTTATTTCCACATTCCATACCACTCCATTCCGCATTCAATTCCATTCCATTCCGCCTTCAAATCCAGATTCCATTCCATTCCACACTGCATTAAATTCCAAATTCCACTCCATTCCTTTCCACATTCCATTCCATTCCTTTCCATTCCACATTCCATTCAATTGCATTCCACATTCTATTCCTCATTCCATTCCGTTTCATTCCACATTCAATTCCACATTCCTTTCCATTCCACTCCACATTCCATTCCATTCCATTGAACGTTCCATTCATTTCCATTCCACATTCCATTCCACATAACATTCCATTCCTTTCCACATTTCATTCCACTTTCCTTTCAACATTCCACTTCACATTCCAATCCACATTCCATTCCGCACTCCATTCCATTCCATTCCATTCCATTTCACATTCCTTTCCACATTCCATTCTGATCTTTTCCACATTCCATTACACACTCCTTTCCACATTCCATTCCACATTCCATTCCATTCCATTCCATTTCACATTCCTTTCCACATTCCATTCCACATTCCATTCCATTCCATTCCATGTTTCATTCCAATTTAATTTCCACGTTACATTCCACATTCCATTCCATTCCACATTCCATTCCACGTTCCATTCCACATTCAATTCCATTCCTTAACACATTCCATTCCATATTCCATTCTACATTCCTTTCCACGATCCATTCCTTTGAATTCCACATGACACTCCACATTGCACTCCACATTCCATTCCACATTCTCTTCCACATTCCAGTCCCCATTTCATTACATTCCAGTCCACATTCCATTCCACATTCCATTCCATTCCATTCCTCATTCTTTACAACATTCCTTTCCGCATACCATTCCATTCCATTCCAGATTCCTTTCCACATTCCATTCCATTACAATAAACATTCTATTCCACTTTCCATTCCATTCCATTCCACATTTCATTCCACATTCCCTTCCACATACCATTCCATTCCATTCCACTTTGCATTCCACATTCCATTCCATTCCATTCCACATTCTATTTCACTTTCCATTCCAGAATCCATTCCATTCCGTTCCACATTGAATTCCATGGCATTTCACATACATTCCGTTCAATTTCACATTCCATTCGACATTCCATTGCATTCCAATCCACATTACATTCCTCATTCCTTTCCATTCCATTCCCAATTTCATTCCACATTCCATTCTACATTCCATTCCATTCCATTCCACATTCGATTCCACATTCCACTACACATTCCCTTCCACATTCCATTCAATTCCATTCCACATCCCATTCCACAATCCACTCCACATTCCAATCCACATTCGATTACATTCCTTTCCACATTCCATTCTATCCCATTTCATATTCCATTCCACATTACATTCTACATTCTATTCCATTCCATTCCACGTTTCATTCCACCTTCCATTCCAGGTTCCATTCCACTTTCCATTCGACTTTCCATTCCACTTTCCATTCCACTTTCCATTGCATTCAATTCCACGTTCCATTCCAACATTCATTCAACGTTCCATTCCATTCCACCTTCCATTCCAGATTCCATTCCATTCCATTACTCTTTCCATTCCACATTCCATACCACATTCCGTTCCACTTTCCATTATGTTCCATTCCACATTAAATTCCACATTCCATTTCACATTCTATTCCACATTCCATTCCACATTCCATTCGATTCTGTTCCATATTCCATTACACTTTCCTTTCCACATTCCATTCCACATTCTATTCCATTAACTTCCATTCCACATTCCATTTCATATTCCATTCCACATTCCATTGCATTCCATTCCACGTTCCATTCCACATGGCATTCCACATTGCATTCCAAATTCCATTCCACAATCATTTCCACATTCCATTCCATTCCATTCCACATTCCATTCCACATTCCAATTCATTACATTCTAGTCAATTCCACATGCCATTCACATTCCAATCCATTCCATTCCACATTCCATTCCACATTCGATTACATTCCTTTCCACATTCCATTCCATTCTATTCCACAGTCCATTCCACCTTCTTTTCCATTCCATTCCACATTTCATTCCACATTCCATTTCACATTCCTTTCCACATTCCATTGCATTGCATTCCACATTACATTCCATTACATTCCACATTCCATTCCACTTTCCATTAAAGGTTACATACCATGCTCCATTCCACGTTCCATTTCATTCCATTCCACGTTCCATTCCACATTCCTTTCCATTCCATTCCACTTTCCTTTGCACTTTCCATTCCACATTCCATTCCACATTACATTCCCTTAAATTCCACATTACATTCCACATTCCAGTCCACATTCCTTTCCACATTCCATTGCATTCGAATCCTTATTCCATTCCATTCTACTCGACATTCCATTCCATATTCCCTTCCATTCCATAACAAATTCCATTGCAGATTCCATTTCACATTCCATTCCATTCCACTCCACATTCATTTCCACGTTCCATTCCATGTTCCATTCCGCATTCTATTTCACATTCAATTCCACGTTCGATTACACGTTCTATTCTAAATTCAATTCCACATTCAATTCAACATTACATTCCTTTCCATTCCACATTCCATTCCACATTCCATTCCATTCCATTCCACATTCCGTTCCATATTCCATCCCATTCAATTCCAAATTCCATTCCACATTCCATTCCACGTTCCATTCCACGTTCCATTTCACTGTCCATTCTACTCCATTACACGTTCCATTCCATTCATTTCCCCGTTTCATTTCACTACATTCCATATTATAGTACACATTCCATACCACATTCCATATCACATTCCAGTCCACATTCCACCTCGCTTTCCATTCCATTCCACATTCCATTCCATTCCAATCCTCATTCCATTCCAATCTAGTCCACCTTCCATTCCATTCCATTCCTCATTCCATTCCACATTGCATTCCACATTCCATTCTTTTCCACATTCCATTCCAGAACATTTTCCATTGCATTCCACATTCCATTCCATTCCATTCCACATTCCATTCCACATTCCATTGCACGTTCCATTCCATTCCATTCCATATTGCATTCCATTCCATTCCACATTCCATTCCACTCAATTCCACATTTCATTCCATACCACTGCATTCCACATTCCACTCCACTACATTCGGCATTCCATTCCATTCCATTTTATTCTATTCCAGTTTCCATTACATTCCATTCCACATTCCATTCCATTGTATTCCACATTCCTCACCACATTCAATTCCACATTCTGTTACTCTTTCCATTCCATTTCATTCCTCATTCTATTCCACTCCATTCGACATTCCATTGTACTTTCCATTCCATTCCATTCCACATTCCTTTCCATTCACTTCCTAATTCCTTTCCTTTCCATTGCATTCCACATACCATTCCATTCCATTCCCATTCCATTTAATTCCTTTCCATTCCATTCCACATTCCATTTCATTCCATTCCACATTCCATTCCTTTCCATTCCACATGCCATTCCATATTCTTTTGCACGCTCTATTCAATTCACGATCCATTCCATACTGCATTCCAGATTTCATTCCACATATAATTACACGTTCCATTCGAGCATCCATTCCATGTTCCATTGCACGTTGCATTCCATTCCATTTCGCGATCAATTCCACAATCCATTCCACACTCCATTCCACATTCCATTCCACATTCAATTCCATTCCATTACACTTTCCATTGCACATTCCATTCCAGATTCCATTCCACATTACCTTGCACATTTCATTCCATTCCATTCCATTCCTTTCCATTCCATATTCCATTCCATTCCAATCCACATTCAATTCCATTCCATAGCATTCCACATTCCATTCCATAACATTTCACATTCTATTTCATTTTCCATTCCACATTCCATTCCAGTCCATTCCACTTTCCATTCCATTCCATTCAATATTCGATTCCACATTCCATTCCACGTTCTATTACTTTCCATTCCTTTCCAAATTCCATTCCATTCCATTCCACACACCATTCCATTCCACATTCCATTCTACATTCCATTCCATTCCATTCCATTCCACATTCCATTCCACATTCCATTCCTTTTCATTCCACAGTCCATTTCTAATTCCATTGCATTCTATTCCACATTCCATTCCACATTCCATTCCATTGCATTCCACATTCCATTCCACATTCCATTCCATTTCATTCCACAATGCTTTCCATACCATTGCATTCCATTGCATTCCATTCCATTGCACATTAGATTCCATTCCATTCCGTTCCACATTCCCTTCCATTCCATACTGATTACCATTCCATTCCATTCCACATTCCATTCCACTTTGCATTCCTTTCCATTCCAGATTCCTTTGCACATTCCATTCCACATTCCGTTCCACAATCCCTTCTGTTCCATTGCACATTCCTTTCCATTCCATTCCACTTTCCATTCCACATTCCATTCCATTCCTTTATAGATTCTATTCCATCCCATGCCACATTCCATTCCATTCCACTTTCCATTCCAAATGACTTTGCATTCCATACCACATTCCATTCCACATTCCATTCCATTCCATTACACATTCCATTCCACATTCCATTTCATTCCATTTCACATTCCATTCCACCATCCATTCCATTCCGTTCCACATTCCATTCCATTCCACTCCACATTCCATTCCATTTCATTCCATTCCATTCCATTCCATATTCCATTTCATGACATTCCACTTTCCATTCCTTTCCATTCCATTCCACATTCTGTTCCATTCCACATTCCATTCCATTCCAATCCGTTCCACATTCAGTTCCATTCCACATTCCTTTCCCTTCCATTCCACATTCCATTCTGCATTCCATTCCTTTCCGCATTGCGTGCACTTTTCCATTCCATTCCATTGCATATTCCATTCCATTGCATTCCACTTTCCTTTCTAATCCATTCTACGTTCCATTCCACTTTCCATTCCAATATCTATTACACTGCCATTCCATTCCATTCCATGTTCCATTACACTTTCCATTACAATACTTTCCACATTGCAGTCCACTTTCCATTCCACATTCCAGTCCACATTCTATTCCATTCCATTGCATTTCACATGCCATTCCATTCCATTGAGCATTCCATTCCATTCCATTTCACATTCCATTCCACTTCATTCCATTCCACATTCTATTCCGTTCCACATTCCATTCCTTTCCATTGCACTTTCCATTCATATCCATTCCGTTGCATTCCATTCCACATTCCATTCCATTCCATTTCATTCCACTTTCTAATCCATTCCGCATTCCATTCCATTCCACATTTCATTTCATTCCATTCTACATTCCATTCTATTTCACTCCATTCCACATTCTATTCCATTACACAATCCATTCCATTCCACATTCCATTCCACATTCCATTACATTACATTCCACCTTCCAATCCATTCCACTTTCCATTTCATTCCTTTAAAGATTCCAGTCCACATTCCATTCCATTCCATTGCATTCAATTCCACATTCCATTCCATTGCATTCCACATTCCATTTCACATTCATTTCCATGTTCCTTTCCACATTCCATTCCTCGTTCCGCTCCACGTTCCATTTCACGTTCCATTCCATTTTCCTTTCCATTCAATTCCACGTTTCATTCCACATTCCATTCCACATACCATTTCACATTGCATTCTGTTCCATTACACAATCCATTACACAATCCATTCCGTTCCATTCCACTTTCCATTCCACATGCCATTCAACATTCCATTCCACATTAAATTAAATTCCATTCCACATTGCATTCCACATTCCATTCCGTTCCACATTGTATTCCACATTCCTGTCCATTCCATTCAATTCCACATTGCATTCCACATTTCATTCCATTCCATTTCACATTCCATTCCACATTTCATTGCACTCCATTCAACTTTCCATTCCATGATCCATTCCACATTCCTTTCCACATTCCATTCCACTTTCCATTCCTTTCCATTCCATGTTCTATTCCACGTTACTTTAGACGTTCCATTCCACGTTCCATTCCATGTTCCATTCTATTACATTACACTTTCCATTTCATTCCACATTACATTCCTTTCCATTCCACATTCCATTCCACAATACATTGCATTCCATTACACATTCCATTCTGTATTCCATTCCATTCCATTCCACATTTCTTTCCACACTGAATTCCATTCGATTCCACTTTCCATTGCACATTCCTTTCCACGTTCCCTTCCATGTTCCATTCCAGGTTCCATTGCACGATCCATTCCATGCCATTCCACCTTCCATTCCATTCCATTCCACATTCCATTTCATTCCGTTCCAAATTCCATTCCACATTCCATATCACATTCCATTCCACATTCCATTTAACCTTCTATTGCTTTCCATTCCATTCCACTTTCCTTTCCCTTCCATTCCACATTCCATTCCATTCCACTACATATTCCATTCCACATTATATTCCACATTCCATTCCATTCCATTCCATTCTATTGCACGTTCCATTCCATTCCGTTGCATTCAACATTGCAAACTTTTCCATTCTACATTCCATTCCATTCCACATTCTATTCCATTGCATTCCACATTCCATTCCATATTCCACTCAACATCCATTCCATGTTCCATTCCATTCCATTCCACGTTTCTTTCCACTTTCCTTTCCATTCCATTCCAATTTCCATTCTACATTCCTTTGCACATTCAGTTCCACTTTCCATTGCACAATCCATTCCACGTTGCAATCCAGGTTCCAATCCAAGTTGCCTTCCACATTCCTTTCAATTCCATTCCACTTTCCATTCCACGTTCTATTCCAGTATAAATTCCACATTCCATTCCGCATTCCACACACCATTGCATTCCATTCCTTTCCACATTCCATTGCACATTCCCTTCCACATTTCACTCCTTTCCATTCCACATTCCATTCCATTCCATTCCACATTATATTCCATTACATTCCACATTGTATGGCTCATTCAATTCCATATTCCCTTCCACATTCCATTCCATTCCATTCCACCTTCCATTCCATTCCATTCCACGTTACATTTCATTCCGTTCCACATTCCATTCCACATTCCATTTCACATTCCATTCCACATTCCATTCCACAATTTCCATTCCACATTGCATTCCACATTGCATTCCATATTCCATTCGATTCCATTCCACATTCCATTCCACATGCATTCCATTCCAGTCCACATTCCATTCCACAATCCATTACATTCCATTCCACATGCATTCCATTCCAGTCCACATTCCATTCCACAATCCATTACATTCCATTCCTCATTCCATTGCATTCCATTTCACATTCCTTTCCACGTTCCATTCCATGCTCCATTCCACATACCATTCCAAGTTCCATTATACATTGCATTCCATTCCATTACACTTTCCTTTCCCAATTGCATTCCATTCCATTCCACATTCCATTTCACACTCCATTCCTTTCCATTCCACATTCCATTCCACAATTTCCATTCCATATTGCATTCCACATTGCATTCCATATTCCATTCCATTCCATTCCACTTTCCATTTCACATTTCATTCCGTTCCATTCCACATTCCATTCCACAATTTCCATTCCACATTGCATTCCACATTGCATTCCATATTCCATTGCATTACATTCCACATTCCATTCTACATGCATTCCATTCCAGTCCACAATCCATTCCACATTCCATTCCATTCCATTCCACATTCCAATCCATTCCATTCCACATTCCATTACATTCCATTCCTCATTCCATTGCATTCCATTTCACATTCCATTCCATACCACCTTCCATTTAGTTCCATTCCTTTCCCTTCAATTCCTTTCCACATTCCATTCCTTTCCTTTCCATTCCATTCCATTCCATTGCATTCCGCATATCATTCCATTCCACATTCCATTCCATTCCATTGCATTCCACATTCCATTCCATTCCATTCCACATTCTAATTTTTGCATTCCATTCTACATTCCATTTCACATTCCATTCCATTCGATTTCACATTGCATTCCATCCACTCAACATTCCTTTCCACATCCGATTCCATTGTATTCCACATTGAATTCCACCTTCCATTGCATTCCATACCACATTCAATACCATTCCATTCCTTATTCCTTTCCATTCTATTTCACATTCCATTCCATTAGAAGACCTATTTAATTCCATTCCATTCCATTCCACATTCCGTTCCATTCCACATTCCATTCCATTACATTCCACGTTCCATTCCACATTCAATTTCACGTTCTAGTATATGTTCCAGTACACCTTTCATTCCACATTCTACTACATTCTATTCCAAATTTCATTCCACTCCATTCCACATTCCGTTCCTTATTCCATTCCATTCGATTCCACATTCCATTCCATTCCATTCCACATTCCATTCCACTTTCCATTCCATTCCATTCCACATTCCAGTCCACATTCCATCAGATTCCTTTAAACATTCCATTCCACATTCCATTCCATTCCATTCCATTCCACTATCCATTCCTTTCCACATTCCATTCCTCATTCCATTCCATTCCATACCACATTCCATTCTGTTGCAAATCCGGTTCCATTCCATTCCATTCCACGTTCCATTCAATTCCATTTCACGTTTGATTCCACTCCGTTACACGTTCCATTTCATTCTACATTCCATTCCGCTTTGCATTCCTTTCCATTCCACATTCCATTCCATTCCATTACACATTCCATTCCATTCCATTTCACATTCCATTTCATTCCACGTTCCATTTAATTTCATTCCATTACATTACATTACTTTCTTCATTCAATTCCATTCCATTCCAAATTCTATTCCATTCCATTCCATTCCATTCCATTCTACATTCCATTCCATTCCATTCAACATTTCATTCAATTCCTTTACATTCCACTACACATTCCATTCCAATCCATCCCACATTCCATTCCATTCCGCATTCCATTCCATTACACATTCTATTCCACATTCTATTCCATTTCACATTCCATTCCATTGCATTCCATTCCACATTACATTCAATTCCATTCCATTCCACATTCCAATCCATTCCATTACACTTTCCATACCATTCCATTCCACATTCCATTCCACATTCCACTCCACTCCATATTCCATTTCACATACCATTCCACATTCCTTTCGATTCGTTTCTATTCCATTCCACATTGCATTCCACATTCCTTTCCACTCCATTTGACATTCTATTCCACATTCCACTCCATTCCACATTTCATTCCTCATTCCATTAAACTTTCCGCTCCACGTTCCTTTCCACTTTCCATTGCACGTTCCTTCCCATTACATTCCACGTTCCATTGCATTCGAAATTCCATTCCATTCCATTCCACCTTGAATGCCATTCCATTCCATATTTCTTTCCATTCAATTCCATTGTACATTCCGTTCCACATTGCATTCCATTCCATTCCACATTCCATTCCATTCCATTCCATTCCACATTCCATTCCATTCCAATAAACATTCCACTCCACGTTCCATTCCACCTTCCTTTCCATTCCGTTCCGCATTATATTACACATTCCATTCCATAGTATTTCACGTTCCATTGCAGATTCCATTATATATTCCATTCCACATCGCATTTCTTTCCATTTCACATTCCATTCCACATTCCATTCCATTCCACATTCCGTTCCACATTCCATACTATTCCACATTCCACTCCATCTCCCATTAAATATTCCATTCCACTCCATTTCACATTCCATTCCACATTCCATTTCATTCCATTATAGATTGCATTCCTCTTTCCATTCCACGTTGCTTTCCACATTCTATTGCAAGTTCCATCTATTTACATTCCACGTTCCATTCCATTTCATTCTCTCTTCCATTCCATTCCATTCCACCTTCAATTCCATTCAATTCCACGTTGCACTCCACGCTGCATTCCACGTTTCTTTCCATTCCATTCCACGTTCCGTTACACATTCCTTTCCATGACATTGCTGTTCCTTTGCAGATTCCATTCCACTTTCCATTCCATATCCCTTTCCAATCCATTCCACATCCCGTTCCATTCCATTCCACCTTCCATTCCATTCCATTCCACATTCCATTCCATTCCGTTCCGCATTCCATTCCATTCCATTCCACATTCCATTCCGTTCCATTCCACATTCCATTCCACATTCTCTTCAATTTCATTCCACTCCATTCCACATTCCATTTCACATTCCATTCCTCATTACAATCCATTCGGTTCCACATTACATTCCGTTTCATTCCACAATCCATTACATTCCATTCCTTATTCCATTGCATTGCATTTTACATTCCATTCCATTCTACTTTTCATTTAATTCCGTTGCATTCCATTCAATTCTTTCCACATTCCATTCCTTTCAATTCCACATTCCAATCCATTCCACTCCATTCCAATCCGTTCCACATTCCATTCCATTCCATTCCGCATTCCATTCCATTCCATTCCACATTCAATTCCATTCCATTCCACGTTCCATTCCATTGTATTCCATTCTGCATTCCATTTCACATTGCATTCCATTTGAATCCACATTGCATTCCATTCCATTACAAATTCCATTCCAAATCCCATTCCATTTCTTTCCACATTCCATTCCCCATTCCATTGCATTCCATAACACTTTCCATTACATTCCATTCCTTATTCCATTCCATTCTATTTCACATTCCATTCCATTCCATGTCCTATTTAATTACATTCCATTCCATTAAATTCCATTCCACATTCCATTCCATTCCACATTCCATTCCATTCCATTCGACATTCCATTCCACTCCATTCAACCTTCCATTCCACTTTCCATTCCACGTTCTAGTCCACGTTCCTTTCTAAGTTCCATTCCACATTCTACTACAATATATTCCACATTCCATTCCAATCCATCCCACTTTCCATTCCTCATTCCATTCCATTCAATTCCACAACCTGTTGCATTCCATTCCACATTCCATTGCATTCCATTCCATATTCCATTCCACATTCCAACAGATTCCATCACACATTCCATTCCGCGTTCCATTCCTTTTCACATTTCATTCCATTACATTCCATTCCACATTCCATTCAATTCCATTCCATTTCACATATCATTCCTCTCCATTGCACATTCCATTCCATTGCATTCCATTCCATTCACCGTTCCATTCCATTCCATTCCATTCCACATTCCATTCCGTTGCATTCCTTTCCATATTCCATTCCATTCTGCATTCCATTCCACATTGTATTCCATTCCTTTCCACATTCCATTCCACATTCCATTCCCTTGCATTCCTCATTCCCTTGCACGTTCCGTTCCATATTACATTCCATATTCCTTTCCATTCCATTCCATTCCTTTCCACATTCCATTCCATTCCATTCTACATCCCTTTCCACATTGCATTCCATGTTTCATTCCAATTTCCATTTCACGTTCCATTTCATTCCATTCCACATTCCATTCCACGTCCCAATCAATTCCATTCGGCCCTCCATTCCACCTTCCATTCCTCGTTCCATTCCACGTTCCATTCCATGAACCGTTCCATTCCATTTCCCAATCCATTCCATGTTCCTCTTCACATTTCATTCCACATTCCATGAAACATTCCATTCCACATTCCATTTCATTCCATTCCACATTGCATTCCATTGCAGCCCACATTCCATTCCACATTCCATTCCATTCCATTTCAACATTCCATTCCATTCCATTTCACATTACACTCCACCTTTCATTCCTTTCAACATTCCATTCAACTTTCCATTCCACATTCCATTCCACTCTCAATTCCATGCATTCCACCTTCCATTCCACACTCTATTCCATATCATTCCATATTCAATTCCACATTCCATTCCACATTCCATTCCATTCCACTTTGCATTCAACATTCCATTCCACTTTCCATTAGATGATCCATTCCACATTCCACTGCACATTGCATTCCACGTAACATTCTACATTCCATTCCACGTTCCATTCCACATTCCATTCCATGTTCCAGTCCATTCAATTCCACGTTCCATTCCACATTCCATTCCACTCCATTCCACGTTCCATTCCACATACCATTCAACATTCCATTCCACATGCCTTTCCATTCCATTCCATTCCACATTCCATTCCACATTCCATTCCATTCCATTTCACATTCCATTCCATTTCATTCCACATATCATTCCACATTCCATTCCATTCCATTCTAGATATCATTCCACATTCGATTTCATTACATTCCGTGTTCCATTCCACATTCCTTTCCAATCCATTCCACCTTCCATTCCACATTCCATTCCATTTCATTCCACATTCCAATCCACATTCCATTCCACGTTGCATTCCACATTCCCTTTCAAATTCCATTCAACATCACATACCACATTCCATTCCACATTCCATTCCATTCTATTCGACATTCCATATCACATTCCATTCCGTTCCTTTCCATGCTACATTCCATTATGTTCCACATTCCATTCCACATTGCATTCCACGTTCCATTCCATTCCATTCCACGTTCCATTCTACTTTCCATTAGAAGTTACATTCCATTCCATTTCACTTTCCATTCTACGTTCCATTAGAGGTTCCATTGCGCGTTCCATTCCACGTTCCATTCCATTCCATTCCACGTTACATTCCATATTCCATTCCATTCCATTCCACATTCCATTCCTTTCCATTCAACATTGCATTCCATTCCATTCCACGTTCCATTCCACGTTCCATTCCATGTTCCATTCCACGTTCCATTCCATTTCATTTCAGGTTCCATTCCATTCCTTTTCACGTTTGATTTCATTCCGTTTCACGTTCCATTCCAGATTCAATTTCACATTCCTTTCCACCTTCCATTCCATTGCATTCCATTCCACATTCCATTTCAATCCATTCCACTTTCCATTCCATACAATTCCACATTCCCTTCCGTTCCATTCCATTCCATTCCACATTCCATTGCATACCGTTCTGCATTCCATTGCATTCCACTCCATTCCACGTTCGATTCCGTTCCTTTCCAGATTCCATTCCATTCCATTTCGTATTCTATTCCACATTCCATTCCACTTTCCATTCCGTTCCATTCCACATTCCATTGCCTTCCATTCCTCAATACATTCCATTCCTTTCCACATTCTATTCCACGTTACATTCAATGTTCCATTCCACGTTCCATTCCATTCCGTTCCATTCCATTCCATTCTGGATTCCTTTCATTCCATTCCTCATTACATTAGCATTCCATTTCATTCCATTCCACATTCCATACCATTCCATTCCTCATTCCATTCCACTCCATTCCACATTCCATTCCTTTCCATTCCACATAGCATTGCACTTTCCATTACACATTCCCTACCTCATTACAATATACGTTCCATACTACGTTCCACTCCATTCCATTCCACGTTTCCTTCTGCGGTCCATTCCACATTCCATTCCACATTCCATTCCACTTTCCATTCCATTCCATTCCACGTTTCCTTCTGCGGTCCATTCCACATTCCATTCCACATTCCATTCCACTTTCCATTCCATTCCATTCCACGCTCCATTCCAACTCCCATTCCTCGTTCCATTCCACATTCCATTCCACGGTCCAATCCATTCCATGACCCGATCCATTCCACGTTCCAGTCCACAATCCATTCCACATTCCATTAAACTTTCCATTCTACATTCCTTTACATTCCATTCCACTTTCCATTGCATCCATTCCACATTGCATTCCATTGCAGCCCACATTCCATTCCACATTCAATTCCATTCCATTTAAACACTCCATTCCATTCCATTCCACATTCCATTCCACCTTCCATTCCATTCAGCATTCCATTCAACTTTCCATACCACATTCCATTCCACACTCTCTTGCATGCATTCCTCATTTCATTCCACACTCTATTCCATAACATTCCACATTCAATTCTACATTCCATTCCACATTCCATTCCATTCCTTTCCATTACATTCCACATTCCATTCCACATTCCATTCCACATTTCATTCAATTTCACTCCAAGTTCCATTCCACATTCCATTCCACATTGATTCCACGATCCATTCCACGTTACATTCCAATCCATTCCACGTTCCATTCCACTTTCCGTTCCATTCGATTCCACTTTCCATTCCACATTCCTTTGTACATTCCATTCCAACTTCCACTTCACATTCCATTCCACGTTCCATTCCACGTTGCATTCCACTTTCCATTCAATTCAAGTTCCATTCCACATTCTGTTCCATTCCATTCCACGTTGCATTCAACTTTCCATTCCACATTCCATTCCACGTTCCATTCCACATTCCATTGCACATTGCATGCCACGTAACATTCCACATTCCATTCCACGTTCCATTCTACTTTCCGTTCCATTCCTTTCCACTTTCCATTCCACATTCCTTTGTACATTCCATTCCAACTTCGACTTCACATTCCATTCCATGTTCCATTCCACGTTGCATTCCACTTCCCATTCAATTCAAGTTCCATTCCACATTCTGTTCCATTCCATTCCACGTTGCATTCAACTTTCCATTCCACATTCCATTCCACGATCCATTCCACATTCCATTGCACATTGCATGCCACGTAACATTCCACATTCCATTCCACGTTCCATTCTACTTTCCGTTCCATTCCTTTCCACTTTCCATTCCACATTCCTTTGTACATTCCATTCCAACTTCGACTTCACATTCCATTCCATGTTCCATTCCACGTTGCATTCCACTTTCCATTCAATTCAAGTTCCATTCCACATTCTGTTCCATTCCATTCCACGTTGCATTCAACTTTCCATTCCACATTCCATTCCACGATCCATTCCACATTCCATTGCACATTGCATGCCACGTAACATTCCACATTCCATTCCACGTTCCATGCCACATTCCATTCCATGTTCCATTCCATTCAATTCCACGTTCCTTTCCACATTCCATTCCACTCCATTCCACGTTCCACTCCTCATCCCATTCCACCTTCCATTCCACATTCCATTCCATTCCACATTCCATTCCATTCCATTCCATTCCTCCTACCATTCCATTCCATATTGAATACATTCCATTCCATTCCACATTCCATTACACATTGGATTCCGTTCCATTCCAGATTCCGTTGCACATTCCATTCCACATTCCTTTCCACAATCCCTTCCGTTCCATTACACTTTCCTTTCCATTCCATTCCACTTTCCATTCCGCATTCCATTCCATTCCACCTTCCATTCCATGCCAGTCCATATTTCATTCCACATTCCATTCGATACCATTCCACATTCCATTCCACTTTCGATTCCATTCCATTCCATATTGCATTCCATTCCATTCCACATTCCATTCCACATTCCATTCCATTGCTTTCCATTCCACATTTCATTACACCTTACATTCCATTACATTCCGCATTGCATTCCATTCCATTCCATTCCTCTTTCTAATCCACTTTCCATTCCATTCCATTCCACATTCCATTCCACATTTCATTCCATTCCATTCCACATTCGATTCCACATTCCATTCCATCTTCTATTCCGTTGCATTCCACATTCCATTCCACGTTCCATTCCATTCCATTCCACACTCTTTTGCATTCCATTCAACATTCCATTCCATTCAATTCCACATTCCATTACATTCCATTCCATTTCCTTCCACATGCTATTCCATTCCAATCCATATTGCATTCCAATCCTTTCCACATTCCATTCAATTCCATTTCACATTCCTTTCCATTGTGTTCCACATTCCAGTGCATTGCGTTTCACCTTCCATTCCAATCCATTCCATTACAGTTTCCATACCTTTCCATTCCATTCCATACTCCATTCATTCCGTTACACATTCCATTCCATTCCATTCCACTTTCCATTCCATTCCATTCCCTTCCATTCCACATTCCATTCCATTCCATTCCACATATCTTTCCATGTTCCATTCTTCGTTCCATTCCATGATCCATTGCACGTTCAATTCCACGTTCCAATCCATGTTACATTGCATTCCATACCACATTCCATTCCACATTTCATTGTTTTCCATTCCACATTCCATACCAGTAAATTCCATTGCATTCCATATTCCATTTCATTCCATTAAACATTCCATTCCACATTCCTTTGCATTGCATTCCACATTCCATTCCGCATTCCATTCCATTCCATTACACATTCCATTACATTGCATTCCACATCCCATAACTTTCCATTCAAGATTCCATTCCACATTCCATTCCATGTTCCATTCCACATTCCATATCACATTCCATTCCAAGTTCCATTCCATTCTATTCCGCAATCCATTCCATTCCATTCCACATTCCATTCCATTTCATTCAATTCCATTTAACATTCCACAGCATTCCTTCCAACTTTCCATTCCATTCCAGTCCACATTCTATTCCACATCCCATTGAATTCCAGTCTGCATTCCATTCCACCTTTCATTCCATTCCATTCCACATTCCATTACATTCCAATCCACATTCCGTTCCATATTCCATTCCATTCTTTTGACCATTCTATTACACATTCAATTCTACATTCCTATCCATTCCATTGCACATTCCATTCCACATTCAATTCCATTCCATTACACGTTCCATTCCACTTTCCATTCTACATTCCATTGCAGGTCCATTCCACGTTCCATTCCAAATTCCATTTCACATTCCATTCCACTTTCCTTTCCACAATCCAATCCAACCCCATTCCACATTCCTTTCCATTCCATTCCACATTCCATTCCACATTCTATTCCACATTCCAGTCCACATTCCATTCCATTCAATTCCACGTTAAATTCCCCATTCCATTCCACCTTCCGTTCCATTCCATTCGATGTTCCATTCCACTTTCCGTTCCATTCCATTCCATGTTCCATTACACCTTACGTTCCATTCCATTCCATGTTCCCTTCCACATTCCATTCCACATTCCTTTCCACAATACATTCCACGTTCCATTCCACATTCCTTTCCATTCCATTCCACATTCCTTTCCAAATTCCCATACATTGCATTCCTCTTTTCATTTAATTCCACATTCCCTTCCCCGTTCCATTCCACGTTCCACTCCATGATCCATTGAATTCCATTCGACCTTCCATTCCACATTCCATTCCATTACATTACTCTTTCCATTCCCCGTTCCATTCCACATTCCATTCCACGTTACATTTCTTTCCATTTCACATTCCATTCCATTCCATTCCACATTCCATTCCACATTGCAATGCATTCCATTCCACATTCGATTCCATTCCACTCCACATTCCATTCCATATTCCATTCCGTTTCTATCCACATTCCATTCCACATTCCACTCAACATTCCATTCCACATTCCATTTCATTCCATTGCACATTCCTTTCCATTTCTCATTCCATTCCACATTCAATTCCATTCCATTCCACATTCCATTCCATTCCACTACACATTCCATTCCACATTCCTTTCCATTCCCCTCCACATTCCATTGCACATTCCATTCCGCATTCCATTCCATTCCATTTCACATTAATTTCCATTCCATTCCACCTTCCATTCCATTCCATTCCATTATATTCTATTCTGCATTCCATTCCATTCCATTCCATTCCATATTCCATTCCATTCCATTCCACATTCCATTCCATTCCATTCCACATTCCATTCCATTCCATTCGGTTCCATTTCACCTTCCATTCCATTTCATTTCACCTTCCATTCCATTCCATTACTCATTCCATTCTTTTCCATTCCACTTGCCATCCCACTTTCCATTCTACATTCCATTCCATTCCATTGCATTCCATTCCGTATTCCACTCCATTCCATTACAAATTCCATTTAATTCCATTCCATATTCCATGGCATTCCATTAAGCATTTCGTTCCAATCCATTCCACATTCCATTCTGCATTCCATTCCATTCCATTCTGCATTCCATTTCACATTCCGTTCCATTCCATTTTACTTTCCATTCCATATTCCATTCCATTCCACATTCCATTACATTCAATTCCACATTCCATTCCACTTTGCATCCCATTCCATTCCATATTACATTCCACAATGCTTTCCATTCCATTCCACATTCCATTCCATTCCATTGAAATCCACATTCAATTCCATTCCATTCCACATTCCATTACATTCCATTCTACATTGCATTCCATTTCATTCCACATTCCTTTGCATTCCACTTTCCATTCCATTCCATATTCCATTTCATTCCTTTCCATTGAATTCCAAATACCATTCCACATTCCATTCTATTTTCCGTACCATTCAATTTGATTCCATTCCACATTTCACTCCATTCAATTCCAAATTCAATTCCCCAATCCATTCCACATTCCATTCCCCAATTCATTCCATCGCATCCCACATTCCACTCCACTATCCATTCCACATTCCATTCTATTCAATTCCACATTCCACTCGCCATTCCATTCCGCATTCCGTTCCACATTCAATTCCACATTCCATTCAACAATCCCTTCCAAATTTCATTCGAATCCATTCTATATTCCATTCCGTTCCTTTCCAGATTGCATTCCATTCCACTTTGCATTGCATTCCACATCCCTTTCCATTCCATTCCGCATTCCATTCCATTCCATTCCACATTCCATTCCATTCCATTCTATTCCACATTCTATTCCACATTCCATTCCACATTCCATCCCATATTTCATTGCACGTTCCACTCCATCTTCTATTCCATGTTCCATTCCATTCCATTCCATTCTACATTCCATTCCGTTCCATTCCGCATTCCACATTCCATTCCATTCCATTCCACATTCCATTCCATTCCACATTACATTCCACATTCCATTCCATTCCATTTCATATTCCATAACTTTCCATTAAATTCCAAATTCCTTTCCTTTCCATTCCACAATCCATTCCATTCCATTCCACATTCCATTCCATTCCATTCCACATTCCATTCCACATTCAATTCCATTCCACACCACTTTCCATTCAACATTGCATTCCACGTTCCTTTTCACGTACCATTCCATGTTCCATTCCACGTTCCATTCCACGTATAATTCCACATTCCATTCCATTCCATTCCACATTCCATTCCACATTGCACTACACCTGCCATTCCACATTCCATTCCACGTTTCATTCCCTTCCATTCCACCTTCCATTCCAATCCATTCCACATTCCATTCCATGTTCCATTCCGTTTGAATGCTCTTTCCGTTCCACATTCCATTCCATTCCATTCCATTCCACGTTCCATTCCACATTCCATTCCACATTCCATTTCATATTCCATTCCACGTTCCATTCCATTCCACTCCACGTTCCATTCCACGTTCCATGCCACGATCCATTCCATGTTCCATCCCACGATCCATTCCATGTTCCATCCCATTCCATTCCAAGTTCCATTCCATTCCATTCCACCTTCCATTCCACATTCCATTTCACATTCCATTCCATTCAATTCCACATTCCATTCCATTCCACATTCCATTCCATTCTATTCAACATTCCATTCCACATTCCACTCCATTCCTTTCCGCTTTCCATTCAACAATCCCTTCTACATTCCTTTCCATTCCATTCCACATTCAATTGCATCCAATTCCACATAGCATTCCATTCCTCTCCTCATTCCATTCCACATTCCATTCCATTCCATTCCACATTCCATTCCACATTCCATTCCACATTCCTATCCATTACATTCCACACTCCATTCCGCATTCCAATGCATTCCATTCCACATTCCATTTCTCGTTCCATTCCACGTTCCTTTCCACACTGCATTCCGCATTGCATTCTACGTTTCATTCCATTCCATTCCACATTCCATTCCACATTCCACTCCATTGCTTTCCTCATTCCATATCTCGTTCCATTCACATTCCATTCCATTCCATATTCCATTCCACATTCCAAACCATTCCACGTTCCGTTGCATTCCATTCCCCATTCCATTCCATTCAATTCGACACTCCATTCCACATTCCGTTCCACATTTCATTCCACATTCCATTCCATTCCACATTCCACTCCACATTCCATTACAGGTTACAATCCACGTTCCATTACACTTTCCATTCTATTCCATTCTGCGATCCATTCTATTCCGTTCCCCATTCCATTTCTATGCATTCCACATTCCATTCCACATTCCATTTCACTTTCCATTCCATTCCATTACACATTCCTTTGCACTCTGTTCCACATTCCATTCAATTCCATTCCACTTTACATTCCGTTCCACATTCCATTCAATTACTTTCCACATTCCATTCCATACCATTCCACATTCCATTCTGTTACGTTCCACATTCCATTTCACATTCCATTCCATTCCATTCCACATTCTATTCTATTCCATTCGACATTCCATTCCATTTCAATACACAATACACTCCATTCCAGGTTTCATTCCAACTTCCATTCTATTTCAATCGACATTGCACTCCATTCCACATTTCATTCCACCTTCCATTCCATTCTATTCCACATCCATTCCATTCCACTACACATTCCATTCCTTTCCATTCCACATTGCATTCCATTCCTTTCCACATTCCATTACATTCCATTCAATTCCAAATTCCATTCCACATTCTATTCCATTCCACTCCACATTCCACTCCATTCCATACCATTTCATTCCACGTTCCATTCCATGTACCATTCCTCGTTCCTTTCCATTCCACTCCACGTTCCATTGAATGTTCCATTCCACGATCCATTCCATTGAATATCACATTCCATTCCTTTCCATTCTATATTCAATTCCATTCCGTTCCACATTCCATTCCATTCCATTTCATATTCCTTTCCATTCCATTCCCCATTCCTTTCCATTCCATTCCATATTCCATTACATTCTATTCCACATTAAATTCCATTGCATTATATTCCATTCCACATTCCCTTTCACATTCCATTTCACATTCCTTTATATTCCATTCCACATTCCCTTCCATTTCATTTCACATTCCCCTGGATATTCCATTCCACATTCCATTCCATTGCATTCCACATTCCATTCCACATTCCATTCCAATGCATTCCATATTCCATCCCTCATTCCATTCCATTGTATTCCACATTTCTTTCCATTCCATTCAACGTTCCTTTCCAATGCACTGCATTCCATATTTCAGTCCATTCCATTCCTCATTGCATTCCTTTCCATTCCCTACAATTCCACATTCCTTTCAATTCCACTACATTCCACATTTCATTTCATTCCATTCCGCATTCCATTCCATTACATTCCACTTTCTATTATATTCCATTCCAATCCATTCTATTCCACATTCCATTCCATTCCACTTCGTTCCAATTTTTATTCCATTCCACATTCCGTTGCATGCCTCTCCACATTCCATTCCTTCCATTCCATTCCAATACTCATTCCCTTCCATTCAATTCTACATTCCATTCCATTTCACTGCGTTCCACATTCTATTCCATTCCACATCCCATTGTATTCCACATTCGTTTCCACATTCCATTTCAAATTCCATTACATTCCATTGCACATTCCATTCCAATCCATTCCACATTCCATTTCATTCAATTAAACATTCCACTCCACATTCCATTCCGTTCCATTCCACATTTCATTCCATTCCATTCCACATTGTATTCCATTCCATTCCATATTCCATTCCATTCCATTCCACATTCCATTCCACATTCTATTTCACATTCCGTTCCATTCCGTTCCACATTTCACTCCATATTCCTTTCCATTTCATTCCACCTTCCATTCGATTCATTTCCACTTTTGACTTCATTCCGTTCCACATTCCATTCCACACTACACTTCACATTCCATTCCACATTCCATTTCACATTCCTTTCCATTCCATTCCATTCCATGCCATTCCATTCCACATTCCATTCCATTCCCTTCCACATTCCGTTCCATTCCCTTCCACATTCCATTCCATATTCTATTCCACATTCTGTTCCATTCCATTCTATTCTACTTTCCATTCCATTTCTTTCCACATTGCATTGCATTCCATTCCACATTCCTTTGGACATGCCATTCCACATTCCATTCCACGTTCCATACCACATTCCATTCCACATTCCACACCATTACATTACACATTCCATTCCATTTCATTCCACATTTCTCTGTACATTCCATTCCACTCTATTGCATTCCACATTCCATTCCACATTCAATTCCACTGCATTCCACATTCCATTCCATATTCAATTCCACATTCCATTGTATGATACATTTCACATGCCATTGCACATTCCATTTCAGGTTCCATTCCACGTTCCATTCCATTCCATTCCACGTTCCATATGATGTTCCATACCGATCCATTCCACTTGCCAATCCATTGCATTCCACGTTCCATTTCATTTCATTCCATGTTCCATTCCAGATTCCATTTCACATTCCATTCCGCAATCCATTCCATTCCACATTCCATTAAGTTCCATTAAACGTTCCTTTAGATTCTATTACACAATCCATCACTTTCCTTTGCTTTCCACATTCCATTACATGACTTTCCATTCCACATTCCATACCATTCCAGTCAAATCCACATTCTATTCCATTCCATTCCACATTCCATTCCTTTCCAATCCATTCCATTCCGTTCCACATTCCATTCCCTTCCATTATACATTCCATTTCATTCCATTCCACATTCCATTCCACGTTCCATTCCACGTTCCATTCCATTCCATTCCACATTCCATACCATTCCTTTCTATTTCATTCTGGATTCCATTCCATTCCATTCCACATTCTATTCCACATGCCATTCCATTCCACTCCATATTCCATTCCATTCATTTCCACATTCCATTCACTTACAATCCACATTATATTCCACATAACATTCCTTGGTCCATTCCACGTTCCATTCCAGGTTCCATTCCATTCCATTCCATGTTCCATTCCAAGTTCCATTCCACTTTCCATTCCACATTCCATTACACGTTCCTTTCCATTCCATTCCATGTTCCATTCTACTTTCCATTCCATTCCATTCCACATTCCATACCATTCCATTACACATTCCATTCCACATTCCTTTCCACATTCCATTCCACATTGCATTCTATTCCATTCCACATTCCATTGCATTCCATTCCATTCCATTCCAAATTCCTTTCCACATTCCATTCCCTTCCATTCCACTTTCCATTGCATTCCATTCCACATTCCATTCCCCGTTCCATTCCACGTTCCATTCCACATTCCATTCCATTCCATTACTTTCGATTCTGAATTCCTTTCCATTCCATTCCAAATTATATTCGACATTCTATTCCATTCCATTCAACATTCCATTCCATTGAATTCAACATTCCATTCCATTCCATTCCACGTTCCTTTCTACCTGCGTTCAATTCCATATTCCATTACTCGTTCCATGCCATTCCATTCCACTTTCCATTTGATTCCACTCCATTACACTTTCCATTCCACATTCCATTTCAGATTCCATTCCAATTTCATTTCATTCCATTCCATTCCATTCCACATTCCACTCCTTTCCATACTGATTTGCATTCCATTCCATTGAATTCTTCATTCCATTCCATTCCATTCCCCTTTCCATTCGATACCATTCCGCGTTCCATTCCATTGCCTTCCATTCCATTCCACTTTCGTTTCCATTCCCTTGCAAATTCCATTGCATTCCATTCCACTTTCCTTTCCACATTCCATACCATTCCATTCCATTCCACATTCCAATCCACATTCCCTTCCATTGCATTCTAAATTCCATTCAATTTCATTCCATTCCATTACACATTCCATTGCAGATTCCATTACCTTCCATTTCACATTCCATTCCATTTCATTCCACATTCCATTCCACGTTCCATTCCACGTTCCATTCCACGTTCCATTCCACGTTCCATTCAATTCCATTGTATTCCATTCCATTCCATTCCATTCTGGATTCTTTGCATTGCAATACAAATTTTACACGACATTCCGTTACACTCCATTCCACATTCCATTCCATTCGTTTCCTTTCCACATTCCATTCCACGTTCCGTTCCACTTTCCATTGCACATTACATTCCACATTCCAATCGACATGCAATTCCACATTCCATTCCACATTCCATTCCATTCCATTCCACATTCCATTCCACTTTGCATTCCTTTTCATTCCACATTCCATTCGGGATTCCATTCCACATTGCATTCCCCATTCCCTTTCTCACTCCTTTCCATTCCGTTACACATCCCATTCCACAGTCCATTTTATTCTATTACACATCCCATACCACATTCCATTCCACATTCCATTCCATTCCATTCTGCATTCCATACCACATTCCATTCCATTGCATTGCACGTTCAATTCCATTACATTCCACATTCCATTCCACATTCCATTCCACGTACCATTCCATTTCATTCCATGTTACATTATACTTTCCATTAGACGTTCTGTTCCATTGCATTCCACGTTAATTTCTACATTCCATTAGAGGTTCCATTCTGCATTCCGTTTCACGTTACATTCTATTCCATTCCACATTACATTCCATATTCCATTCCATTCGCTTCCACATTCCATTCCATTCCACTCAACATTCCATTCCATTCCACTCCATTCCACATTCCATTCCATGTTCTCTTCCACGTTCTGAGCCACTTTCCATTCCACGAACCATTCCATTGCATTCTACTTTTCATTCCATGTTCCATTCCATTCCATTCCACGTTTCATGCCATTCCATTCAACGTTCCATTTACTTCCATTCCACTTTCCATTCCACATTCCATTTCACATTCCTTTCCAATTCCATTCCATTCCATTCCATTCCATTCCATTCCATTCCATTCCACTTTCCATTCTATTCCATTCCACTCTCCATTCCATTCAATTCCACATTCCATTCCATTCCATTCCATTCCATTCCATTCCATTCTATTCCATTCCATTCAACTTTCCATTTGATACCATTCCGCATTCCATTCTATTCCATTCCGTTCCATTCCACTTTCTTTTCCATTCCCTTGCACATTTTATTGCATTCCATTACACATTCCTTTCCATTTTCCATACCATTCAATTCCATTCCACTTTCCATTCCACATTCCATTCCACGTTCCATTCCATTCTATTCCATTCCATTCCTTTCGATTCGATTCTGAATTCCTTTCCATTCCATTCCAAATTATTTTCGACATTCCATTCCATTCCATTCAACATTCCATTCCATTCCATTCCACTGTCCTTTCTACGTTCCATTATGCGTTCAGTTCCACGTTCCATTCCACGTTCCATGTCATTCCATTCCACTTTTCATTTCATTCCATTGCATTCCACTTTCCATTCCAAATTACATTTCACATTCCATTCCAGTTGCTTTCCACTGAATTCCATTCCATTCCGCATTCCATTCCACTCCATTCCTCTTTGCATTCCATTCCATTCAATTCCACATTACATTTCACTCCATTCCATTGCATTCTTCTTTCCATTAGATAACATTCCGCTTTACATTCCATTCAATTCCATTCCATTCCATTCCACTTTCATTTCCATTCCCTTGCACATTCCATTGCATTCCATTTCACATTCCATTCAACATTCCATACCATTCCATTCCATTCCACATTCCATTCCACATTCCATTCCATTCCATTCCACATTTCATTTCACATTCCATTCCACATTCCATTCCATTCCATTCCACATTCCATTGCATTCCATTGCATTCCATTCCACATTCCTTTCCACTTTCCTTTCCCTTCCATTCCACATTCCATTGCTTTCCATTTCACATTCCTTTCCACATTCCTTACCATTCCATTCCATTCAATATTCCATTCCACATTCCATTCCATTCCATTCCACATTTCATTCCATTCCACTCCATTCCGTTCCACATCCCATTCCCTTCCATTCCACATTCCATTGCATTCCATTCCACATTCCATTCCACGTTCCATTCCACGTTCCATTCCACGTTCCATTCCACGTTCCATTCCATTCCATTATATTACATTCCATTCGATTCTGAATTCCTTTCCATTCCATTCCAAATTATATTCGACATTCCATTGCATTCCATTCAACATTCCATTCCATTCCATTCCACGTTTCTTTCCACTTTCCATTCTGCGTTCTATTGAATGTTCTATTCCACTTTCCATTCCATTCCATTCCATGTTCCATTTCATGTTCCATTCCATTTCATTCCACGTCCCATTCCATTCCATTCCACATTTCTTTTCATTCCATTCCACTTTCCATTCCGCATTCCATTTCACATTCCATTGCACCTTCCATTCCATTCGATTCCATTCCATTCCATTGCATTCCACATTCCTTTCCAAACCATTTCACATTCAATTCCTTTCCGTTCCATTCTACAATCGAATCCATTCCATTCCAAATTGCATTCCATTCCATTACACACTCCATTCCACATTCCATTCCATTCCATTCCAAATTGCCTTCTATTCCATTACACATTCCATTCCACATTCAAGTCCATTCCATTCCATTGCCTTCCACGTTCCATACCATTCCATTAAATTCCACATTCCATTCCACATTCCATTCTGCATTCCATTCCATTCCATTCCACATTCCTTTCCACATTCCATTCCACTTTCCATTGCATTCCATTCTATTCCACATCCCTTTCCACCTTCCATTCCATTGCTTTCCACATTCCATTCCACATACCATTCCACATTCCATTCCATTCCATTCCACGTTCCGTTCCACTTTCCATTCCATTCCATTCCACGTTCAGTTCCACATACCATTGCACATTCCATCCCACTTTCCATTGCCCATTCCATTCCGCGTTCCAATCCATTCCATTCCACTTTCCATTCCACATACCATTCCATTCCATTTCATCTTGCTTTCCATTCCATTTTCCATTTCACTTTCCAATCCACACTGCATTCCACATTGCAATCCTTTCCATTCCACGTGCCACTCCACATTCTTTTCCACATTCCATTCTATATTCCTTTCCATTCCATGCCATATTACATTACGTTCCATTCCACATTCCATTCCATTCCATTCCACTTTCCATTCCGCATTCCATTTCATTCCATTCCACATTCCATTCCACTTTCTATTCCATTCTATTCCATATTCCATCCAACATTGCAATCCATTCCATTTCACAATCCATTCCATTCCATTCATATTGCATTCCACATTCCATTACACTTTCCGTTCCATTCCATTGAACGCTCCACTCGATCTTCCATTCCACGTTCAATTCCACGTTCAATTCCATTCCATTCCATGTTCCATTCCAAGTTCCACTCCACATTTCATTCCACATTCCATTAAACATTCCATTCCACAATCCATTCCACCCTATTCTACCCTCCATTCCCCGTTCCATTCCACATTCCTTTCCACGTTTCATTCCATTCCATTCCACGTTACATTCCACATTCTATTCCATTGCATTCCACATTCCATATCATTCCATTCTATTCGATTCCACATTCCATGCCATTCCATACCACATTCTATTCCACATTCCAATCCATTCCATTCTTATTCTTTTCCATTCCATTCAACTTTCCATTCCACGTTCCATTCCCTGTTCCATTCCGCGTTCCATTTCGCATTTCATTCCATTCCATTCCATTCCATTCCATTCCATTCCGGATTCCATTCCATTGCATTAGACATTCTATTCCACTTTCCATTCCATTCCATTCCACTTTCCATTCCATATTACATTCTATTGGATTCCACATTCCACTCCTTTCCATTCCACATTCCATTTCTTTCCATTCCACGTTACATTGCACATTTCATTCCATCTTTCTTTCAACATTCGATTCTACTCCATTCCAAATTCCATTCCATTCCATTCCAAATTCCATTCCACATTCCATTCCACATTACATTTCATTCAATTGTACATTTCATTCCATTCCATTCCACTTTCCATTTGACGTTCCATTCCACTTTCCATTCCACTTTCCATTACAAGTTCTGGTACATCCCATTCCACGTTCCTTTCCATTGCATTCCACTGTCTATTCCACATTCCATTCCACATTACTTTCCACAATCCTTTCCATTCCATTCCATTCCATTCCACGTTCCATTCCTCATTCCATTCCACATTTCATTCCTTTAAATTCCACATTCCTTTCCACATTCCTTTCCACATTCCATTCCACATTCCATTCCACGTTCCATTCCACATTCCATTCTGCGTTCCATTCCACATTTCATTCCACATTCCATTCCATTCCGCATTTCATTCCACATTCCATTCCATTCCTTTGCACGATCGATTCCACATTCCATTCCATTCCATTCCATTCCACTTTCCATTCCACATTCCATTCCATTCCAATCCACTTTCCATTTCACATTGCTTTCCATTCCATGTTCCATTTCACATTCCATTTGACATTCCATTCGACATTGCACTCCGTTCCATTCCACGTGCCATTCCACATTGCATTCCACATTCTATTCCAATTTCCATTGCATTCCATTCCACATTGCATTCCATTCCTTTCCACATTCCATTGCATTCCATTCCACATTCCATTCCACATTCCATTCAACATTCCATTCCACATTCCATTCCATTACATTCCCCTTTCCTTTCCACATTCCATTCCGTTCCATTACCCATTCCATTCCACTTTCCTATCCATTGCATTCTACATTGCACTCCATTCCATTCCACATTCTATTCCACATTCCATTCCACGTTCCATTGCATTCCATTCCACGCTCCATTCCACCTTCCATTCCATGTTCCATTCCACGATCCATTCCACTATCCATTCCATTCAATTCCACGTTCCATTCCATGTTCATCTCCAGATTTCATGCCACATTCCGTTAAACATTACATTCCACGTTCCATTCCATTCCATTCCACATTGCATTCCATTGCAGTCCACATTCCATACCACATTCCATTCCATTTCATTTAAACATTCCAATCTATTCCATTCCACTTTCCATTCCACCTTCCACTCCATTCCACATTCCATTCCACACTCCATTCCTCCCTCCATTCCTGACCATTCCATATTCCATTCCACATTCTGTTCTATTCCATTCCACGTTCCATTCCACGTTCCATTCCACATTCTATTCCACTTTCCATTCGAAGTTCCATTAGATTCCATTCCACATTCCATTCAACTTTCCATTCCATTCCATTCCAGTTTCCTTTCCACATTCCATTATACATTCCAACCCAAGTTCCATTCAACATTATATTCCTCGTTCAACTTTCCATTATATTCAAGTTTCCGTTATATTCAAGTTCAACTTTCCATTATATTCAAGTTCCATTTTACATTCACTTCCATTCCATTCCATGTTCCATTCCAAATTTCATTCCACATTTCATTCCACGTTCCATTCCACATTCCATTGCACATACCATTACACGTCTCATTTCACATTCCATTCTAATTTCCATTCCACGTTCCATTCCATGTTCCATTCCATTCATTTCCACGTTCCATTCTACCTTCCATTCCATTCCATTCCAAGTTCCATTTAACATTCCATTTCACATTCCATTCCACATTGCATTCCATTGCATTCCACATATCTTTCCAAATTCCATTCCATTCCATTCCGCATTACCTTCCACATTCCATTCCATTCCATTCCATATTCCTATCCACATTCCATTACATTTTATTCCACATTCCATTCCACATTCTATTCCACATTCCATTCCACGTTCCATTTCATATTCCATTCCACGCTCCATTTCACTTTCCATTTCACATTGCATTCAATTCCATTCCATTCCATATTCATTTCCTTTCCATTCCACATTCCAATCCATTCCATTACACATTCAATTCCATTACATATTCCATTCCATTCCACTCCATTCCATTGCACATTCCATTCCATTACACATTCCATTTCATTCCATTCCCTTCCATTCCACATTCCATTCCATTCCACATTCCATTCCATTACACATTCCATTCCATTACACTCAACATTCCATGGCACATTCCATTCCTTTCGTTTCCACATTCCAATCCATTAAACTTTCCATTCCATTCCACATTCCATTCCATGCCATTCCATTCCACATTCCATTCCATGCCATTCCATTCCACATTCCATTCCATGCCATTCCATTCCACATTCCATTCCATGCCATTCCATTCCACATTCCATTGCATTCTACCTTCCCTTCCATTCCATTCCATTCTGCATTCCATTCCATTACACATACCATTCCATTCCAATCCATTGCTCATTCTTTTCTACTTTCCAGTCTACGTTCCATTCCACATTATATTCCATTCCATTCCACATTCCATTCCATTTAATTCCAACTTCCTTTCCATTCCATTCCACACCCCGTTCCATTCCATTCCACGTTCCATTCCATTCCATTTCACGTTACTTTCCATATTCTATTCCACTTTCCATTCCACGTTCCATTCCATGTTTCATTCCACTTTCAATTCCATTCCATTCCACACTCTATTCCAAATTCCATTCCATTCCATACCACATTCCATAACATTGCATTCCATTCCATTCCACCATCCATTCCATTCCTTTCCACATTCCATTCCACCTTTCATTCCATTCCATTCCACGTTCCATTCCATTCCACTCCACATTGCATTCCACATTTCATTCCATTCCTTTTCACATTCCATTCCACATACGATTGCAGTCCATTCCACATTCCTTTCCACATTCCATTCCACTTTACATTCCATTCGATTGCACGTTCCCTTCCACGATCCATTAGACTTTCCATTCCATGTTCCATTCCATTACATTCTACGTTCCATTCCATATTGCATTCCGTTCCATTGCACATTCCATTCCTTTCCACATTCCATTCCACATACCATTGCTTTCCATTCCGCATTCCATTCCATTCCATTTCACATTTCATTGCCCGTTCCTTTCCATTCCTTTCCACATTCCTTTCCACATTCCTTTCCACGTACCTTTGCATGTTCCATTCCAGGTTCCATTCCAAGTTCCATTCCATTCCACTACAACTACAATTCCATTCCATTCTACGTTTCATTTCATTCCATTCCACGTTCCGTTCCACATTCCATTCCACATTCCATTTCAGCTTCCATTCCATTCCATTCCACATTCCATTCCATTGCATTCCGCATTTCACTGCATTGTATTCCACTTTCCATTCTGCATTCCATTCCACATTCCATTCAATTCCATTCCATTCCACTTTTAATTACAGTCCATTCCACATTCCATTACATTCCATTCCATGTTCCATTCCATTCCGTTCCATTCCACATTCCTTTCCATTCCATTCCACATTCTATTGCACATTCCACTACATTGCATTCCATTCCACCTTGCATTCCACATTCCATTCCATAGCATTCCACATTCCATTCCACATTCGATTACACCTTCCATTCCACCTTCCATTCCAGGTTCCATTTCACTTTCCATTCCACATTCCTTTCCACTTTCCTTTCCACGTTCCATTCCATTACATTCCACGTTCCATTCCACATTCCATACCATTCCTTTCCACGTAAAATGCCATTCCATTCCACGTTCCATTTCATTCCATTCCATTTTCCATTCCACATTCCATTTCACATTCCATTACACCTTCCGTTGCTTTCCATTTCCCATTCTATTCCCCATTACATTCCATTCCATTCCACTTCCCATTCCATTCAATTCCACATTCATTTCTATTCCATTATTTTCCATTCCTCATTCCATTCCATTCCATTCCGCATTCCACTCCAATCCATTCCATTTCACTTTCCATTATGTTCGATTCCACATTCCATTCCATTCCATTACACACTTCATTCCACTCCATTCCATTCCACATTCCATACCATTCCATTCCATTCCACATTACATTCCATTCCATTCCACATTCCATTCCACATTCCATTCCATTCCTTTTCATTCCACATTTAATTCCACATTCCATTCTTTTAAATCCCAATTTCCTATCCATTCCATTCTGCATTCCATTCCATTCCATTCCATATTCCATTGGACATTCCATTTCATTCCATTCCACATTCCATTCCACTCCATTCCACATTCCATTCCATTCCATTCAATTCCATTCTGCATTCCATTCCATTCCATTCCTCATTACATTGCATACCATTCCACAATCCATTCCGTTACATTCCATTTCATATTGTGTTCCATTCCACATTCCATTCCATTCCAATCCAAATTCCATTCCATTCCATTCCATTCCTCTTTCCATTCCATTCCTTTCCATTCCACATTCGATTCCATTTCATTCCTTTCCACATTGCATTCCATTCCACATTCCATTACATTCAATTCCATATTCCATTCCGTTCCATTCCCTTCCAGTCCAGGTACCTTTCCATCCATTCTTTTCGATATTCTATTCTATTCTACACTCCATTAAATTCCATTACAAATTCCAGTACATTCCCTTCCATTCCATTGCACATTGCATTACATTCCGTTCCACATTCCATTCCATTCCACAACCTATTCCTTTCCACATTCCATTACACATTGCATTCCACATTCCATTATACATTGCATTCCACATTCCATTAGAATTTCCATTCCCTGTACCATTCCACATTCCTTTCCACGTTGCATTCCACGTTCCATTACACATTACATTCCATGTTCCTTTCCACTTTCCATTCCATATTCCATTCCATTCCATTCCACCTTCCCTTCCATTCCAGTCCACATTCCATTCAACATTCCATTCCATTCCATTACACATTCCATTCCACTTTCCATTTCATTCCATTCCACATTCCATTCCACTTTACCTTCCATTCCATTACACATTCCAATCCATTCCATTCCATTCCACTTTCCATTCCATATTCCATTCCATTCCATTCCACATTGCATTCCACATTACTTTCCACATTCCATTCCACGTTCCATTCCACATTCCATTCCACATTCCATTCCACGTTCCATTCCATTCCATTCCATTCCACATTCCATTAGGCATTCCATTCCTTCCACATTCCATTCCGCTTTCCATTCCATTCCACATTCCATAAACATTTCCATTACATTCTATTCCACTTTCCATTCCATTGCGTACCACTTTCCTTTCTAATCCATTCCACGTTCCTGTCCACTTTACTTTCCAAGTTCCATTATATGTTCTATTACACATGCTATGCCATTGCATTCCACTTTCCATTACAGATTTCATTCCAATACATTCCACTTTGCAGTCCACCTTCCATTCCACATTCCAGTCCACATTCCATTCCATTCCATTTCAAATGCCATTCCATTCCATTCCACATTCCTATACATTTCATTTCACATTTCATTCCACTTCATTCTCTTCCACTTTCTATTCCAATCCACATTCCATTCCATTCCATTCCACATTCTATTCCAATTCATTCTGTTCCATTCCATTCCACATTCCGTTCCATTCCATTTCATTCCACTTTCTATTCCATTCCACATTCCATTACATTCCAGTCCACATTTCATTCCATTCCATTGCACATTCCATTCCATTCCATTTGACGTTCCATTCCATTTCACTCCATTCCTCATTCTATTCCATTCCACAATCCATTCCATTCCACATTCCATTCCACATTCCATTCCACATAACATTACATTCCATAACACTTTCCATTCCATTCCACATTGCATTTCAATCCATTAAACATTCCACTCCACATTCCATTCCATTCCATTGCATTCAATTGTACATTCCATTCCATTGCATCCCAAATTCCATTTCACATTCATTTCCACTTTCCATACCACATTCCCTTCCTCCTTCCATTCCACGTTCCATTTCACGTTCCATTTCACTTTCCTTTCCATTCAATTCCACGTTCCATTCCACATTCCATTCCATACTATTCCAATTTCTTTTCCACATTCCATTGCACATTTCATTCCACATTACATTCTTTTCCATTCCACATTCCATTCCACAATCAATTACACAATCCATTCCATTCCATTCCACTTTCCATTCCACATTCCATTGCACACTCAATTCCACGATCCATTGCACAATCCATTCCACGATTCATTCCCATTCCAATCCATTGCTTTTCACATTCCATTCCACTCCTTTACACATTCCATTCCATTCCATTCCAGGTGCTATTCCACATTCCATTCCACATTACATTCCAGATTCCATTCCACATTCCATACCATTCTATTCCACATTCCATTCCACATTCCATTCCTTTCCATTCCACTGTCCATTTCACTTTCCATTCCATCTTCAATTCCACTTTCCATTCCACATTTCATTCCACATCCCATTCCTTTCCATTTCACAATCCATTCCATTTCATTCCATTCCACATTCTACTCCAATCCACATTCCATTCCAATGTATTCCACATTCCGTTTCACCTTCCATTCCAGTCTATTCCACATTCCATTCCTTTCCATTCCACTTTCCTTTCCATTCCATTCCATTTTACGTTCCATTCCTTTCCATTCTACTTTCCATTCCATTCTATTCCACTTTCCAATCCATTCCATTCCATTCCATTCCATTCCACATTCCATTCCCTTCCATTCGAAATTCCTTTCCATTCCATTCCACATTCCAGTCCACATTGCATTCCACTGCAGGTTCCATTACACGTTCCGTTTCGTACCATTCCACATTACATTCCATTCAATTCCACATTCCATTCCATTCCATTCCCTTCCATTCCGCATTCCATTCCATTCCATTCTGCATTCCCTACCATTCCATTAAATTCCACATTCCGTTCCATTCCATTCCACATTTCGTTCCACATTCCATTCCACATTCCATTACTTTCCATTGCATTCCACATTCCATTCCTCATTCCATGACATTCCAAAACATTCCATTATACAGTCCATTCCATTCCACTCCATATTCCATTCCACATTCCAATCCATTCCATTCCATATTGCATTCCATTCCATTCCACATTCCATTCCACGTTTCATTCCACTTTCCTTTCCATTTCATTCAACCCTCCTTCCCAACCTCCATTCCACGTTACATTCCACATTCCATTCCACGATCCATTCCATTGCATTCCACGTTCCATTCCACGTTCCACTCCACGTTTCATTCCACATTCCATTAAACATTCCATTCCACATTCCATTCAATTCCATTCCACAAAGCATTCCATTCCACATTGCATTCCATTCCATTCCATTCCACATTCCATTCCATTCCACATTCCAATCCATTCCATTCCATTCCACATTCCATTCAATTGCATTCCATTCCACATTCCATTCCATTCCACCTTCCATTCCATTCCATTCGGTTCCACATCCCATTCCATTCCACATACCATTCCATTCCATTCCATTGCTCACTTATTTCCACTTTCCAATCTACTTTCCATTCCACATTCTATTCCGTTCCATTCCAAATTCCATTCGATTCAATTCCAACTTCCGTTCCATTCCATTGCACATTCCATTCCATTACAGTCCGCATTCCATTCCAGTGCATTCCACATTCCATTCCATTCCATATCATTCCCAGTTCCTTTCTGTACTCCATTCTACGTTCCATTGCACGTTCCATTCCACGTTGCGTTCCACTTTCAATTCCAATCCATTCCACACTCTATTCCACATTCCATTCCATTCCGTTCCACATTCCATTCCATTGCATTCCATTCCATTTCATACCATTCCACATTCCATGCCATTCCAATCCACTTTCCATTCCATTGCACATTCCATTCCATTCCATTCCACATTCCATTCCATTCCATTACACATTCCATGCCATATTCCTTTCCATTCCATTCCATTTCACATTCCATTTCATTTCATTCCCTTCCATTCCACATTCCAATCCATTCCATTCCATTCCATCCCATTCCATTCCATTCCATCCCATTCCATTCCAAATTCCATTCCACATTCCATTCCACATTCCATTCCTTTCCATTCCATTACACTCCACGTTATAATCCATTCCATTTAATTCCACATTTCATTCCACTTTCCACTCCATTTTCACTTACATTCCATTGAATTCCTTTCCAAATAACATTCCTTTCCATTCCACATTCCATTCCACATTGCAACCCATTCCATTCCAAATTGCATTCCATTCCTTTCCACATTCAATTCCATTCCATTCCATTCCACATTCCATTCCATTCCATTCCACATTCCATTCCACTCCATTCCATTCCACATTCCATTCCACATTCCAATGAGCATACCTTTCCACATTCCTTTCAATTCCATTCCACATTCCGTTCCACAGTGCATTTCATTCCAGTGCACATATGATTGAACATTCCATTCCGTTCCATTTAAACATTGCATTCCATTCCATTCCACATTCCATTCCACATTCCATTCCATTCCGCATTCCATTCCACATTCCATTCCAGGTTCAAATCCATTCCATTCCACATTCCATTGCATTCCATTCCACATTCCATTCCATTGCATTCCACATTCCATTCCATTGTATTCTATTCCTTTTTCCATTCCATTCCATTCAACATTCCATTGCATTCCATTCCACATTCGATTCTACGTACCATTCCACATTCCATTCCGCATTCCATTCCACTATCCATTCCATTCCATTCCACATTCCATTTCATTCCATTCCACATTCCATTCCACATTCCATTGAGCATACCTTTCCACATTCCTTTCAATTCCATTCCACATTCCATTCCACAGTGCATTTCTTTCCAGTGCACAAATGATTCAACATTCCATTCCATTTCATTTAAACATTCCATTCCATTCCATTCCACATTCCTTTCCACCTTCCATTCCATTCCGCATTCCATTCCACATTCCATTCCTGGTTCCAATCCATTCCATTCCACATTCCAATGCATTCCATTCCACATTCCATTCCATTCCATTCCACATTCCATTCCATTCCGTTCCACATTCCATTCCATTGTATTCTATTCCTTTTTCCATTCCATTACTTTCAACATTCCATTACATTCCATTCCACATTCGATTCTACATACCATTCCACATTCCATTCCGCATTCCATTACGCTATCCATTCCATTCCATTCCACATTCCATTCCATTTCATTCCACATTCCATTCCATTCCATTCCACATTCCATTCCACTGCATTCCACATTCGATTCCACATTCCATTTCACATTCCATTCCACGTTCCATTCCACGTTTCATTCCACTTTCCATTCCATTCCATTCCACGTTCCATTCCAGTTTCCATTCCATTCCATTCCACGTTCCATTCCACATTACATTTTACATTCCAATCCAAGTTCCATTCCACATACGATTCCAAGTTCCATTCCATGTTCCATTCCACGTTCTATTGCATTCAAGTTCCATTCCACATTCCATTCCTTTCCATTCCATTCCACTTTCCATTCGACATTCTATTCCAGTGAATCCCACATTCCTTTCCATATTCTATTCCACATTCCATTCCATTTCTTTCCATGTTCTAATTCTTTCCAATCGACATCTCATTCTACGTTACATTCCTTTCCATTCCACATGCCTTTCCATTCAATTCCTCATTTCTTTGCATTCCATTGGTTTCCACATTCCATTCCATTCCATTCCCATTCCATTCAATTCCATTGCATTCTATTCCACATCCCATTCCATTCCATTCCACTTTCCATTCCATTCCATTGCACTATCCATTCCACATTCCATTCCATATTCTTTTCCACGTTCCATTCCTTTTCACTCCACATTTCATAACGTTCCTTTCCATATGTCATTCCATTCCATTCCACATTCCATTACACACTCCATTTCATTCAATAGCCCATTACTTTCCACTTTCCATTCCATTCCATTCCACATTCCTTTCCACATTCCATTCCATTCCATTCCACATTCCATTGCGTTCCATTTCACTTTCCATTCCATTCCATTTCACATTCCATTCCATTCAATTCCACGTTGCATACCTTTCCATTCATTTCAACATTGCATTCCATTACATTCCTTTCCATTTCCTTCCACATAGGTTCCATTCCATTAAACATTGCATTCCACTCCATTCCATTCCGCATTTCACTGCACATACATTTCCATTCCATTCCACATTCCATTCCACATTCCATTCCATTCCATTCTACATTCCATTCCACATTCCATTCCACATTCCATTCCATTCCGTGCCACATTGCATTCCACATTCCATTCCATTCCATTCCAGATTCCATTCCACTATCCATTCCATTCCACACTCCATTTCATTCCATTCCACTTTCCATTCCACATTCCATTTCACATTCCATTCAAATTCCATTCCATTCCACTCCAATCCATTCCACATTCCACTCCATTCCATTCCACTTTCCATTCGATTCCATTCCATATTCCATTCCACATTTTATTACACATTCCATTACATTCCTTTCATTATTCCATTCCACTCCATTGCATTCCATTCCATTCCATTACACATTCCATTCCACATTTCATTGCCTTCGATTCCACATTCCATTCCATTGCATTCCACATTCCATTCCACGTTCCTTTCCAAATTCCTTTCCATTCCATTCCACTTTCCTTTAAATATTCCATTCCACATTCTATTCCGTTCCATTCCGGATGACATTCCAATTTCCTTTCCACATTCCATTCCACATTCCTTTCCATTCCATTCCATTCCACATTTCTTTCCACATGCTATTCCCCATTCCATTCCACATTCCATTCCATTCTATTCCACATTCCATTCCACATTCCATTCCATTCCATTCCTCGTTGCATTCCACGTTCCATTCCATTCCCTTTCACATTCCATTCTGCATTGCGTTCAACGTTCCATTCCATTCCATTCCACGCTCGATTCCACCTTCCATTCCAGGTTGAATTCCACGTTCCATTGCACGATGCATTCCATTCCATTCCACGTTCCATTCCATTCCATTCCACGTTCCATTCCATTCCATTCCACCCTCTATTCCCCCTGTCATTCCACATTCCATTCCACAATGCATTTCATTCTTTGCACGTTCCATTCCACCTTCCACTACATATTGCATTCCACTTTCCATAAACTTTCCATTCCATGTTGCACTCCACTTTGCATTCCATTCCACTCCACATTCCCTTAAACATTCCATTACACTACCTTCAATAATTTCATTCCACTCCACTGCACATTCAATTCTACATTCCATTCCATACCACATACCACTGCACACTCCATTCCACATTCCATTCCATTCCATTCAAGGTTCCATTCTACGTTCCATTCCTCATTCACTTCCACATTCCATTCCACATTCCTTTCCATTCCACAATCCATTGCATATTCAATTCCTTTGCATTCCACATTCCATTCCACTTTCCATTCCACTTTCCATTCCACATTAAATACCATTCCGTTGCATTCCATTCCGTGATCCATTCTATTCCATTTCACATTCTATTCCACATTCCATTCCTTTCCATTGTACTTTCCATTACTTTCCATTCCACATTACATTCCACGTTCCAATCCACGTACCATTCCACATTGCATTTGACGTTCCATTCCGTGTTCCATTACACATTCCATTCCACATTCCTTTCCATGTTCCATTCCATTCCATTCCAGTTTCCATTCCAAGATCAATTCTATTACATTCCACGTTCCATTCTGCATTCCATTGCACATTCATTTCCACTCTCAATACCACCTCCCATTCTGCGTTTCATTCCACATTCCATTCCACATTCCGTTCCACATTCCCGTCCATATTCCATTCCATTACATTCCACATTACATTCCCCTGCAATCCACGTTCCATGCCATTCCATATTCCATTCCATTCCTTTCCACATTCCATTACATTCCATTCCACATTCCATTCCACATTGCATTCCATTCCAGTCCACATCCCATTCCACATTCCATTCAATTCCATACCACCTTCCATTCCATTCGATTCCACATTCCATTACGCATTCCATTCCACCTTCCATTCTATCCCATATTGCATTATATTCCATTCCACATTCCATTTCATTCCATTAAATTACACATTCCATTCCATTCCATTCCAAATTCCATACCATTCTATTCTATTCCACATTCCATTCCTTTCCATTCCACAATCCATACCACTCCACTCCATTCCACGTTCCATTCATTTCCATTCTACATTTCATTCCATTCCATTCCACATTGCATTTCATTCCATTCCATTCCATTCCTCATTCCATTCCCTTCCATTCCATGTTCCTTTCCGTTGCGTTCCACATTCCATTCCACATTCCATTCCATTCCGGATTCCTTTACATGTTCCATTCCGTTTCATTCCACATTCCATTCCATACAATTGCACATTCGATTCCATTCCATTCTCTTCCATTCCCCATTCCATTCCATTCCACTCCGGATTCCATTCCATTCCATTCCGTTCCACATTCAATTCCATTACATTAAATTTCACATTGCATTCCATTCCATTCCACCTACCATGCCAATCCATTCAACATTCCATTCCATTGTATTCCATTCAATATTACATACCATTCCATTCTATTCCATATTCTAATGCATTCCATTCCATTCCATTCCACATTCCATTCCCTTGCATTCCACATTCCTTTCCATTCCATTCCACATTCAATTCCACGTTCCATTCCACGTTGCATTCCATTGAATTCCACATTGCATTCCATTCCTTTCAACATTCCATAACTTTCCATTCCCTTGCATTCCGCATTCCGTTACATTCCATTCCACATTTTATTGTCATTCCATTCCATTCCATTCCACATTCAATTTCACAATCTATTCCATTCCATTCCACATTCCATTCCATTCCATTCCACATTCAATTCCATTCCATTCAACGTTCCATTCCACATTCCATTCCATTGCATTATACATTGCATTACACGTTCCATTCCACATTCAATTCCACAATCCATTGCGTTCCATTCCACATTCCATTCCACATTCCATTCCACTTTTCATTGCATTACATTCCACATTCCATTCCAGATTATATTTCACATTCCATTCCACATTCCATTACCTTCCATTCCACCTTCCTTTCCAGTTTCCATTAGACGTTTCATTCCACATTTCACTCCATTCCTTTCCACATTCCATTCCACATTCCATTCCACTTTCCATTGCTTTCCATTCCATTCCACATTCTATTCCACATTCCATTACTTTCCATTCCACATTCAATTCCACATTCCATTCCATTCCATTCCACATTCCTTTCCACATTCCAATCTGTTCCATTCAATATTCCAATCCATTCAATTCCACATTATATTCCACGTTCCATTCCACATTCCATTCCATTTCATTTAACGCTCATTTCCAAAGTCTTTTCCCTTTCCATTCCACGATCCATTCCATCGCATTCCACGTTCCAATCCACGTTACACTCCACATGTCTTTCCACATTCCTTTAACATTCCATTCCACATTCCATTCCATTCCATTCCACATTTCATTCCATTGCAGTCCACATTCCATCCCACATTCCTTTGCACAACATTTAAACATTCCCTTCAATTCCATTCCAAATTCCATTCCAGCTTCCATTGCCTTCCACATTCCATTCCACATTTCATTCCATACAATTCCACATTGCATGCCACATTCTCTTCCATTCCCTTGCACGTTCCATTCCACGTTCCATTCCACATTCAATTCCACATTCCATTCAACATTCCATTCCATTCCATTACATTACATTACGTATGGTTTTCCACATTCCATTCCATTGCATTCCACATTCCATTCCATATTTCATTCCATACAATTCCACATTACATTCTACATTCTGTTCCTTTCCATTCCACGTTCCATTCCACGTTCCATTCCACATTCAATTCCACATTCCATTCAACATTCCATTCCATTCCATTCCATTCCATTACATATACTTTTCCACATTCCATTTCATTGCATTCCACATTCCATTCCACATTCCATTCCACAATCCATTCCATTCCGTTCCACGTACCATTCCACATTCCATTCCACGTTCCATTCCATGTTCCATTCCATTCCATTCTAAGTTCCATTCCACTTTAATTTAAATTCCATTGCACGTTCCATTCCACATTGCATTGTACATTCCACTGTAACTTCCATTCCACATTCCATTCCCCGTTTCCTTCCACATTCCATTCCATTCCATTCCATTCCATTCCATTCCATTCTGAAATCCTTTCCATTCCATTCCATATTTTATGCGACATTCCATTGCTTTCCATTTCACATTCCATTCAATTCCATTCCATTCCATACCATATTCCATTCCATTCCACATTCCATTCCTTTCCATACCACTTTACATTCCACTTTCCATTCCACGTTCCATTCCGCATTGCATTCCACGTTCCATTCTAAGTTCCATTCCACTTTCCATTCTACTTTCCATTTCATTCCATTCCACGATCCATGCCATTCCAATCCACGTTCCATTCTACTTTCCATTAGACTTTCTATTCTGTTCCATTCCACGTTCCATTCTACATTCGATTAGTGGTTCCATTTCACTATCCATTCTACTGTCCGTTCCACTCCTCTCCACGTTACATTCCATATTCCATTCAATTCCATTGCGCGTTCCATTCCATTCTCTTCAACATTCCATTCCATTCCATTCGACATTGCATTCCACGTTCCATTCCATATTCCATTCCACGTTCTATTCCACATTGCATTCAACTCCATTCCACTTTCCATTCCACGTTCCATTCCATTCCATTCCACGTTCCATTTCATTCAATTCCATTCCACATTCCATTCCAAGTTCCATTCCACGTTCCATTCCACGTTCCATTCCATTCAATTCCAAGTTCCGTTCCACATGCCATTGCATTCCACTTTCCTTTCCACATTCCATTCCACACTCCATTCCACGTTACATTCTGTTCCACTCCACATTCCATTCCACATTCCATACCACATTCCAATCCATTCCATTTCACTTTCACTTTCACGTTCCATTCAACATTCCATTCCACATTCCATTCCATTCCATTCCACATTCCTTTCTACGTTCCATTCCATTCCATTCCACGTCGCATTCCACATTCCTTTCCTTTCCTTTCCAAATTGCATTCCGCATTCCTTTCTATTCAATTACACACTCCATTCCACAATCGATTCCATTCCATTCCACTTTCCATTCCACTTTCTATTCCACATTCCATTCAACATTCCATTCCACGTTGCACTCCATTCCATTCCAGGTTCCATTCAATATTCCATTCCATTCAATTTCACGTTCCATTCCAGACTACATTCCATATTCCATTCCACATTCCATTCCACGTTCCATTTCACAATCCATTCCACATTCCATGCCATTCTACATTCCATTCCACAGTCCATTCCATTCCATTCCTGATTCCATTCCTCATTACAATCCATTCCATTCAACGTTCCATTTCACGTTCCATTCCACAATTCACACCACTTTCCATTCCACGTTCCATTCCACTTTCCGTTCCATTCCATTACCCGTTCCATTCCACGTTCCATTCCACTTTCCATTCCATTCCACTCCCCATTCCATTCCGCATTTTATTCCATTTCATTCCACTTTCCATTCCACATTCCAATCCACATTCCATTCAATTCCATTCCACATTCCATACCATTCCACTCTGTTCCATTCCACAATCCATTCCATTCCTTTCCAGATTCCATTCCACACTGCATTCCGTTCCCTTCCACATTCCATATCATTCCATTCCATTCCATTACAGAATCGATTCCATTCCATTCCACATTCCTGTCCACGGTACATTGCACATTCCATTCCTCGTTCCATTCCACGTTCTATTCCACGATACATTCCACACTCTATTTCATTCAATTTCAAGTTCCATTCCACATGCCATTCCATTCCACTTTACTTTCCACGTTCCTTTCCACATTCCATTCCATGTTACATTCTTTTCCACTCCACATTCCATTCCACATTCCATTCCACATTTCATTGCATTCCGTTTCATTTTCCATTCCACGATCCATTCAACATTCCATTCCACATTCCATTCCATTCCATTCCACATTCCAATCCATATTCCATTCCATTACAGATTCGTTTCCATTCCATTCCCCATTCAATTCCATTCAATTCCACATTCCAATAAATTCCATTGCATTCCATATTGTATTCCATTCAATTCCACATTCCATTCCATTCGATTTCGTTCAATTCCAGATTCCAATCCACATTCAATTCAATTCCATTCCACATTCTATTCCATTCCATTCCACATTGCATTTCATTCCATTCCATTACACATACCATTCCATTGCATTCGTTTCCATATTCCATTGCATTCCATTCCACTTTGCATTCCATTCCCTTCTACTCCACGTTCCATTCCATTCCATTCCATTCCATTGAACATTCCATTCCACATTCCATTACATTGAATTCCACATTCCATTCCATTGCATTCCACATTCCATTCTATTGCATTACACATTACATTCATTTCCATTATACATTCAATTCCGTTCCACAATCCATTGCATTCCTTTCCAATCAAATCCAAATTCCATTCCACATTCCATTCCATTCCATTCCACATTCCATTCCATTCCATTCCACATTCCATTCCATTCCATTCCACATTCCATTTATTTCCATTCCTTTGCATTCTCTTCTAAATTCCATTCCACATTAAATTCCATTGCATTTAACATTCCATTCCATTCCATTAAACATTCAATTCCTTTCCAGTCCACATTCCATTCAATTAAATATTCCATTCTATTCCATTCCACATTCCATTCCATTCCTTTGCACGTTCCATTGCATTGAATTCCACATTCCATTCCAGTCCATTCCACATTGCATTGCATTCCAATCCATTCCACACTTCATTCCATTCCATTCCATTCCACACTTCATTCCATTCCGTTGCACTTTGCATTCCATTCCATTACATTCCACTTTACATTCCATTCCATTCTACTTTCAGTTCCATTACTTTACTCTTTCCATTCCATTCCATTCCATTCGATATTCCATTCCATTGCATTCCACATTCCATTCAATTCCATTCCATTCCATTCCACATTCCGTTCCATTCCTTTCCACATTCCATTCCATTCCATTCCACATTCATGTCCATTCAATTCCACATTGCATTCCATTCCATCCTTTTAAACATTCCATTCCATTCCATTCCAAATATATTCCATTGCATTCCACTTTCCATTCCACATTCCATTCCATTCCATTGTACATTCCATTGTACGATCCATTCTATTTCACATTCCATTCAACATTCCATTCCATTACATTCCACATTCCATTCCACATTCCATTCCATTCCATTCCAAATTCCATTCCATTCCTTTCCATTCCACGTTCCATTTCACTTTAAATTCCATTCCATTTCACATTCCTTTCCTTTCCATTCCACATTCCATTCCATTCCATTCCACATTCCATTCCATTCCACATTCCATACCATTCCACATTCCATTCCATTCCTTTCCATTTAAATCAATCTTCCATTCCACATTCCATCCCATTCCATTGAATATTCCATTACATTCCATTCCACATTCTATTCCATTACATTCCATTCCACATTCAATTCCATTCCCTTCCACATTCCATTCCACTCCATTCTATTCCAAATTCCATTCCATTCATTCCACATTGCTTTCCATTACCTTCCACATAGCATTACATTCCATTCTACTCCACATTAAATTCCATTCCAATCCATATTCAATTCCATTCCTTTCCACCTTCCATTCCATTCAATACCATTCCATTCCATATTACATAACATTCCATTCCACATTCCGTTCCATTCCATTCCATTCCATTCGAAATTCCATTCCACATTCCATTCCATTCCACATTCCATTCCATTCCATTCCACATTCCATTCCATTCCATTCCACTTTGCATACCATTCCATTCCATTCCATATTGCATTTCATTCCAGTCTTTTCCACATTCCATTCCATTCCATTCCACGTTCCATTCCATTCTGTTCCACATTGCTTTCCATTCCATTCCATTCCACATTCACTTCCATATTCGTTTCCATTCTATTCCACATTCCATTTCCCATTCCATTCCATTCCATTCCACATTCCGTTCCACATTCTATTCCATTCCATTCCACATTCCATTGTACATTAAAATTCATTCCATGCCACATTCCATTCCATTCCAAATTCCATTCCATTCCATTCCACAATCCATTCCATGATCCATTCCATTCCACATTCCATTCCACATACCATTCCATTCCATTCCACAATCCATTCCACATTCCATTCCATTCCATTCCACTTTCTTTCTATTCCATTCCATTCCACATTCCATTACATCCGATTCCACATTCAACTCCATTCCATTAAATATTCCATTCCATTCCATTCAACAAACGTTCCATTCCATTCCATTCCACATTGCATTCCAATCCATCCACATTCCTTTCCATTCCATTCCACATGCCTTTCCATTCCATTCCACTCCACATTCCTTGCCATTTCATCCATATTCCATTCCATTCCATTTCGCATTCATTTCCATTCCATTCCACTTTCCATTCCATTTCATTCCACATTCCATTGCATTCCATTCCACATTTCTTCCAGTTCAATTCCATTCCTCATTTTCTTGCCTCCAATTCCATTCCATTGCACATTCTATTCCACATTCCATTCCATTCCATTCTACATTCCATTCAATTCCATTCCACATTCCATTCCATTCCACATTCCCTTCCTCATTCCATTCCATTCCATTCAACGTTCCATTCCATTCCACATTGCATTTCACATTCCATTCCATTCCATTGCATTCGACACTGCATTCAACATTTCATTCCACATTCCATTCCATTCAATTCCACATTACATTCCCCATTTCATTCCATTCAATTCCACGTAGAATTCCCCATTCCATTCCACATTCCATTCCCTATTCCCTTCCATTCCATTCCACATTTCATTCCAAAATCCATTCCATATTCCATTCCGTTCCATTCAACATTCCCTTCCACATTCCGTTCCATTCCATTCCACATTCCATTCCATATTCGATTCCGTTCCATTATACATAAAATTCCACATTCCCTTCCATTCCATACCACATTCCATTCCACATTCCATTCCTTTCCATTCAATTCCATTCCATGTTCCATTCCATTCCATTGCATTCCTCATTTCATTCCATTCCATTCCGAATTGTATTCCATTCCATTCCTTTCCACATTCCATTCCATTCCATTACATTACATTCCACATTTCATTTCATTTCATTCAATTCCACATTCCATTCCACATTCCATTCCATTCCATTCCAAGTTCCATTCCATTCCATTCCACATTCCATTCCATTCCATTGCATTCCACATTCCATAGCATTCCATTCCATTCCACTTTTCATTACTTTCCTTTCCTCATTCCATTCCATTCCATTCCCTGTTCCTTTCCATTGCATTCCACATTCCATTCCACATCCCTTTACATTCCATTCCACATTCCATTCCACCTTCCCTTCTACCTTCCATTCCACATTCCATTTCATATTCCTTTCCACTCATTTCCACATTCCATACCATTACATTACATTCTATTCCACATTCAATTAAATTCCTTTCCATATTCCATTCGAAATTCTATTGCATTCTATTCCACATTCCATTACGTTGCTTTCCACGTTCATTCCATTCTATTACACATTACATTCCTTTCCATTCCACATTTGATTCCGCATTCCATTAAACTTTCCATTCCAAATACCCTTCCAAGTTCCATTCCATTCCATTTAACATTCCATTCTTTTCCATTCCACATTGCATTCCACATTACAATCTGCATTCCATTCCACCTTCCATACCACGTTCCATTCCATTCCATTACACGTTTCATTCCATGTTCCGTTCCACTGTATTTCACATTCCATTCCACATTCCATTCGACATTCCATTTCATGTTCCATACCACGTTCCATTCCACTCAACTCCACCTTCCATTCAACATTCCATTACATTCCATTGTACGTTCCACTCCACATTCCATTGCACATTCCATTCCGCGTTCCATTCCACATTCCATTCCACATTCTATTCCACGTTCCATTCCACATTCCATTCCATTCCATTCCACAATCCATTGGATTCCAATCCACATTCCATTCCATTGCATTCCACTTTGCATACCATTCCATTCCATTCCACATTGCATTTCATTCCAGTCCATTCCACATTCCATTCCATTCCATTCCACATTCCATTCCATTCAATTCCACATTGCTTTCCATTCCATTCCATTCCACATTCCCTTCCATATTCGTTTCCATTCTATTCCACATTCCATTTCACATTCCATTCCATTCAATTCCTTTCCATTCCACTTTCGGTTCCACATTCCATTCCATTCCATTCCACATTCCATTGTACATTCCATTTCATTCCATGCCACATTCCATTCCAAATTCCATCCCATTCCATTTCACATTCCATTCCATGATCCATTCCATTCCACATTCCATTCCTCTTACCATTCCATTCCATTCCACAATCCATTCCACATTCCATTCCATTCCATTCCACTTTCTTTCTATTCCATTCCATTCCACTTTCCATTCCTTTCGATTCTACATTCAACTCCATTCCATTAAGTATTCCATTCCATTCCATTCAACAAACATTCCATTCCATTTCATCCAAATTCCTTTCCATTCCATTTCGCATTCATTTCCATTCCATTCCACTTTCCATTCCATTTCATTCCGCATTCCATTGCATTCCATTCCACATTTCTTCCAGTTCAATTCCATTCCTCATTTTCTTGCATCCAATTCCATTCCTTTGCACATTGTATTCCACATTCCATTCCATTCCATTCTACATTCCATTCAATTCCATACCACATTCCTTTCCATTCCACATTCCCTTCCTCATTCCATTCCATTCCATTCAACGTTCCATTCCATTCCACATTGCATTCCACATTCCATTCCATTCCATTCCACACTGCATTCAACATTCCTTTCCTTATTCCATTCCATTTAATTCCACATTACATTCCCCATTCCATTCCATTCAATTCCACATTGAATTCCCCTTTCCATTCCACATTCCATTCCCTATTCTGTTCCATTCCATTCCACATTCCATTATAAAATCCATTCCAAATTCCATTCCGTTTAATTCAACATTCCATTCCACATTCCATTCCATTCCATTACACATTCCATTGCATATTCGATTCCATTCCATTATACAGACAATTCCACATACCATTCCATTCCATATCACATTCCTTTCCACATTCCATTCCTTTCCATTCAATTCCATTCCATATTCCATTCCATTCCATTCCATTGCATTCCACATTTCATTCCATTCCATTAGAATTCCATTCCATTCCATTCCTTTCCACATGCCATTTCATTCTTTTACATTCCACATTTAATTTTATTTCATTCAATTCCACATTACTTTCCACATTCCATTGCATTCCATTCCAAGTTCCATTCCATTCCATTCCAAATTCCATTCCATTCCATTCTATTCCTTTCCACATTAGATAGCATTCCATTCCATTCCACTTTTCATTACTTTCCGTTCCGCAATCCATTCCATTCCATTCCCTGTTCCTTTCCATTGCATTCCACATTCCATTCCACATCCCTTTACATTCCATTCCACATTCCATTCCATTCCATTACATATTCCATTACTTTCCATTCCACATTCCATTCCATATTCCATTCCATGTTCCATTGTGCGTTCCATTCCACTATTCATTGCATGTAACATTCCATTCCATTCCACTTTCCATTCACCATTCCATTTTATATTCCACTGCATTGTATTCGACATTCCATTCCACATTCCATTCGACATTCCATTCCATATTCCATTCCATTCCGTTCCACATTCCATTCCTCATTCCATTACATTCCATTCCAGATTCCATTCCCTTCCACTCCACAATCCATTCCACATTCCATTCCATTCCATTGTCTATTCCCTTCCACTTTCCATTCCATTACACTCCACCTTTTATTCCAAATTCCATTCCGTTCTATTCTACATTCCGTTCCACTTTCCTTCCAACATGCCTTTCCACATTCCATTCCATTCCATTCATCATTCCGTTCCACAGTCCATTGCATTCCTTTCCACATTCGATTCCACATTCCATTGCATTCCATTCCACATTCCATTCCATTCAACTGCACATTGCATTCCACGTTCCATTCCATGTTCCATTCCACGTTCCATTCCACTTCCCATTCCATTGCATTCCGTGTTCCATTCCATTCCATTCCACGTTCCTTTTCATTCTGATTTCGCATTTCTTTCCACATTCCATTTCACGTTCCATTCCACATTCCATTTCACTTTCCATTCCATTGCATTCCATTCCATTCCACATTCGATGCCATTCCATTCCATATTCCATTCCACGTTTCATTTCACATTCCAGTCCACATTCCATTCCACATTCCATTCAAATGTTCATTGCGCATTCTAATCCAAACTGTTCCACATTCCATTCCTCATTCCATTTCATTCCATTTCACATTCCATTCCATTCCACTCCACATTGCATTCCACATTCCTTTCCATTCCATTCCACATTCCATTCCCAATTCCATTCCACAATCCAGTCCCTTCCATTCCGCATTCCATTCCACGTTCAATTACATTCCTCTCCACCTTCCAGTCCACGTACCATTCCACATTCCATTCCAAGTTCTATTCCGCATTCCTTTCCACGTTTCATTTCATTGCATTCCATGTTCCATTCCATTACATTCTACTTTCCTTTTCTTTTCGTTTCAAATTCCTTTCCACATTTCATTTCACATTACATTCCACATTCCATTTCACATTCCATTCCATTCCATTGCATTCCATTCCATTCCACATTCCATTCCATTCCATTCCACTTTCCATGCCATTCCATTCCATTCTGCATTCCATTGTTTCCATTCTTCATTCCATTCCATTCCATTCCACATTCCATTGCATTCCATTCCATTCCACATTCCATTCCACATTCCATTACATTCCATTGTACATTCCATTCCATTCCGTTCCTTTCATTTCCACGTTCTGTTCCACTTTCCATTCCATATTCCATTCTACAGTACATTCCGTTCAATTCCACATTGCATTCCACATTTCATTCCACATTCCATTCCATTCCATTCCACAATCCATTCCATATTCCATTCTATGTTCTATTCTGCGTTCCATTTGACTATTCATTTCACGTTCCAGTCCATTCCATTCCACTTTCCATTCAACATTCCACTTCACATTCCATTCCATTCCATTCCACATTCATTTCCATTCAATTCCACATTGCATTCCATTCCATCCCTTTAAACATTCCATTTAATTCCATTCCAAATATATTCCATTGCATTCCACTTTCCATTCGACATTCCATTCCATTCCATTGTACATTCCGTTCCACGATCCATTCTATTTCACCTTCCATTCAACATTCCATTCCATTCCATTCCACATTCCATTCCGCATTCCATTCCATTCCATTCCACATTCCATTCCATTCCTTTCCTATCCACATTCCATTTCACTTTAAATTCCATTCCATTTCACATTCCTTTCATATCCATTCCACATTCCATTCCATTCCATTCCACCTTCCATTCCATTCCACATTCCATACCATTCCACATTCCATTCCATTCCTTTCCATTCAAATCCAACTTCCATTGCACATTCCATTCCATTCCATTGAATATTCCATTACATTCCATTCCACAATCAATTCCATTCCCTTCCACATTCCATTCCACTCCATTGCATTCCAAATTCCATTCCACTCATTCCACATTGCTTTCCATTACTTTCCACATTGCATTACATTGCATTCTATTCCACATTAATTTCCATTCCATTCCATATTCAATTCCATTCCTTTCCACCTTCCATTCCATTCAATTGCATTCCTTTCCATGTTACATAACATTCCATTCCACATTCCGTTCCATTCCATTCGATTCCATTCGAAATTCCATTCCACATTCCATTCCATTCCACATTCCATTGGATTCCATTCCACATTCCATTCCATTCCATTCCACTTTGCATACCATTCCATTCCATTCCACATTGCGTTTCATTCCAGTCCATTCCACATGCCATTCCATTCCACGTTCCATTCCATTCAATTCCACATTGCTTTCCATTCCATTCCATTCCACATTCCCTTCCACATACGTTTCCATTCTATTCCACATTCCATTTCACATTCCATTCCTTTCCATTCCACATTCGGTTCCACATTCTATCCTATTCCATTCCACATTCCATTGTATATTCCTATACATTCCATGCCACATTCCATTCCATTCCAAATTCCATCCCATTCCATTCCACATTCCATTCCATGATACATTCCATTCCACATTCCATTCCACATATCATCCCATTCCGTTCCACAATCCATTCCACTTTCCATTCCATTCCATTCCACATTCCATTGCATCCGATTCCACATTCAACTCCATTCCATTAAATATTCCATTCCATTCCAATCAACACACATTCCATTCCATTCCATTCCATTCCACATTCCATTCCATTCCACATTGCATTCCAATCCATCCACATTCCTTTCCATTCCTTTCCACATTCCATTCCATTCCATTCCATTCCACATTCCTTCCCATTTCATCCACATTCCATTCCATTCCATTCCATTTCGCATTCATTTCCGTTCCATTCCACTTTCCATTCCATTTCATTCCACATTCCATTGCATTCCATTCCACATTTCTTCCAGTTCAATTCCATTGCTCATTTTCTTGCATCCAATTCCATTCCATTGCTCATGCTATTCCACATTCCATTTCCTTCCATTCTACATTCCATTGAATTCCATTCCACATTCCTTTCCATTCCACATTCCCTTCCTCATTCCATTCCATTCCATTCAACATTCCATTCCCTTCCACATTGCATTCCACATTCCATTCCATTCCATTCCATTCCACACTGCATTCAACATTCCATTCCACATTCCATTCCATTCAATTCCACATTACATTCCCCATTCCATTCCATTCAATTCCGCATTGAATTCCCCATTCCATTCCACATTCCATTCCCTATTCCGTTTCATTCCATTCCACATTCCATTCCAAAATCCATTCCAAATTCCATTCCGTTCCATTAAACATTCCATTCCACATTCCATTCCATTCCATTCCACATTCCATTCCATATTCGATTCCATTCCATTATACATACAATTCCACATTCCCTTCCATTCCATACCACGTTCCATTCCACATTCCATTCCTTTCCATTCAATTCCATTCCATATTCCATTCCATTCCATTGCATTCCACATTTCATTCCATTCCATTCCATATTCCATTCCATTCCATTCATTTCCACATTCCATTCCATTCCATTACATTCCATGTTTCATTTCATTTCATTCAATTCCACATTACATTCCACATTCCATTCCATTCCATTCCAAGTTCCATTCCATTCCATTCCACATTCCATTGTATTCCATTCCATTCCTTTCCACATTCCATAGCATTCCATTCCATTGCACTTTTCATTACTTTCCGTTCCGCATTCCATTCCATTCCATTCCCTGTTCCTTTCCATTTCATTCCACATTGCATTCCACATCCCTTTACATTCCATTCCACATTCCATTCCACCTTCCATTCTACCTTCCATTCCACATTCCATTTCATATTCCATTCCATTCATTTCCACATTCCGTACCATTACATTACATTCTATTCCACATTCAATTAAATTCCTTTCCATATTCTATTCGAGATTCTATTGCATTCTATTCCACATTCCATTACATTCCATTCCGCGTTCATTCCATTCTGTTACGCATTACATTCCTTTCCATTCCACATTTGATTCCACATTCCATTAAACTTTCCATTCCAAATACCCTTCCAAGTTCCATTCCATTCAATTTCTCATTCCATCCTATTCCATTCCACGTTGCATTCCACATTACATTCCACATTCCATTCCACCTTCCACACCACGTTCCATTCCATTCCATTCCACTTTTCATTCCAAGTTCCATTCCATTGTATTCAACATTCCATTCCACATTCCATTCGACATTGCCTTTCATGTTCCATTCCACGTTCCATTCCACGCAACTCCACCTTCCATTGAACATTCCATTACATTCCATTCTACGTTGCACTCCACATTCCATTGCACATTCCATTCCGCGTTCCATTCCACATTACATTCCACATTCTATTCCACGTTCCATTCCACTTTCCGTTCCATTCCATTCCACGTTCCATTACACATTCCATTGCACATTCCATTCCATGTTCCATTCCACTATCCATTCACGTTCCATTCCACGTTCCATTCCACATTCCATTGCAAGTTCATTTCCACGTTCCATTCCACTTTCCATCATACGTTCCTTTCCACATTCCATTCCATTATATTCCACGTTCCATTCCACATTTCACTGCATTCCATTCTACATTCCATTCAACATTCTTTTCCCCATTCCATTCCAGTTTCCATTCCATTCCATTCCGGATTTCTTTCCACATATCATTGTCTTCCATTCCACATTACCTTCCACATTCCATTCCACGTTCCACTCCACGTTCCATTCTACGTTCAATTCCATAAGATTCTACGTTCCATTCCATTCACTTCCATGTTCCATTACATTCTATTCCACGTTGAATTCCACATTCCATTCCACCTTCCAATTCGCATTCCATTTCGCATTCCATTGCATTCCATTTCATTGCATTCCACATTCCATTCCCCATTCCATTCCGCAGTCCACTTCGCATTCTTTTTCGGATTCCATTCCATTCCATTCCATTCCATTCCATTCCATTCCACATTCTATTCCATTCCACTCCACATTCTTTTCCATTCCATTCCACTTTCCTTTCCATACCACAATCCATTCCATTACATTCTGCATTCTTTCAACATTCCCTTCTTTTCCATTCCACGTTCCATTCCATTCCATTCCGCATTCTGTTCCATATATCCTTCCTTTACATTCCTCATTCCCTTGCTTTCCATTCCACATTCCATTCCATTCCATTCCACCTTCCATTCCACATTTCCTTCCTTTACATTCCACGTCCATTCCACTCCATTCCACATTCTATTCCACATTCCATTCTACATTCCATTCCACATTCCATTCCACTTTCCTTTTGACGTTTCATTCCATTCCATTACATTTTCCACTCCTTTGCTTTACACATTCCATTTCATTCCATTCCACTTTCCATTTCACATTCCATTCAACATTCCGTTTCGCATGGCCCTCCATTCCACTCCACATTCCATTCCATTCCAATCTATATTCCATTCCATTCTATTCCACGTTGCATTCCATTCCACATTCCATTGAAATCGGCATCCCATTGCATTCCACGTCCCTTTTCATTGCATTCCACATTCCACTCCATTCCATTCCATATTCCGTTCCATTCCATTCTATTCCACATTGTATTCCTCATTCCATTCCTTATTCCATTCTGCGTTGCATTCCATTCCATTCCATTTTTTTTCCATTCCATTGCATACCGCATTCCACATTCCATTCCATTCCACATTCCATTCCATTCTTTTACAGATTCCTTTCCATTCCACATTCCATTCCACATTCCATTCCTTTCCATCCCACACTCCATTCTATTACATTCCACATTCCATTCCATTCCATTCCACATTCCATTCCAGATTAAATTGCATTCCACACCACATTCCATTCCATATTCCATTCCACGTTCCCTTGCAAATTCCATTTAACTTTCCATTACACGTTCCATTCCATTCCATTGCATCTTAAATTCCGTGTTCCATTCCATATTCCATTCCACATTCCATTGCATGTTCCATTCCAATTCATTCCATATTCCTTACCATTTCATTCATTCCATTCCGCAATCCTTTCATTTCCATTCCACGTTCTACTCCAAGTTCCATTCCATTCCATTCAACATTCCATGCCACATTCAATTCCATTCCATTCCACATTCCATTTCACACTCCATTTCATATTCCATTCCATTCCATTCCGCATTCCATTTCACATTCCATTAGACATTCCATTCCGTTCTATTCCACATTCCATGACACGTTCCTTTCCACATTCCATTTCACAATCCTTTCCATTCCATTCCATTCCACATTCCATTCCACATTCCATTACACATTCCATTCCATTCCATTCCACATTCCATTTCACGTTCCATTCTACATTCCTTTCCGTTACATAACATGTTGCATTCCATATTCCATTCCACATTGCATTCCACGATCCATTCTGTTGAATTCCATAGGCCAGTCCACATTGCATTCCACATTCCATTCCACATTCTATTCCACATTCCACGCCACATTCCATTCCACTCTTTTCCACATTCCATTCCACATCCCATTCCATTCCATTCCACGTTCTTTTCCACATTCCATTCCACATTCCATTTCATTCCATTCCAGATTACTTTCCACATTCCATTCCTTTCCATTCCGCATTCCATTACACATTACATTCCATTCCGTTCCACTCCACATTCCTTTCCACATTCCCTTCCGTATTCCATTCCATTCCACTTTCCATTCAGCATTCCATTACATTCCATTCCACATTCTATTCCACATTCCATTACACAATCCATTCCATTCCATTCCACATTCTATTCTATTGCATTCCACATTCCATTCCTTTCCACTACACGTTCCATTCCACATTCCATTGCATTCCATTCCATTCCTTTACACATTCTATTCCACATTCCATTCAATTCCATTCCACATTCCATTGCACATTCCCTTCCACATTCCATTCCATTCCATTCCACATTCCATTCAACATTCCACTCCTCAATTCTTTCCACATTCTATTACAATCCTTTCCACATTACATTCCATTCCATTCCAAATTCCATTCCACCATCTATTCCATTCCATTCCACGTTTCATTCCACCTTTCTTTCCACGTTCCATTCCACATTCCCTTCGATGTGCCATTCCATTCCATTCCATTCCACGTTCCTTTACAACTTCAATTCCACATTCCATTCCACTCCATGCCACACTTCATTCCACATTCCGTTCCAAATTCCATTGCACTTTCCATTCCATGTTCCATTCCGCATTCCATTCCGTTTCATTCCTCCTTCCGTTCCATCCTAGTACATTCCACATTCCATTCCATTGTATTCCATTCCACCTTCCATTCCACATTCTATTCCATTCCATTCCTGTCCATTCCATATCAATTTCTACATTCCACATTCAATTCCACGTTCCATTCCATGTTCCATTCCATTCCATTCCCCATTGCATTCCATTCCTTTCCAATTTCCATACCATTCCATTGCATATTCCATTCCATTGCATTCCGCATTCTATTACAAATTCCAGTCCATTCCCCTGCAGATTCAATTCCAAATTCCATTCCATTCCTTTTCACATTCCATTCCATTTCTTTCCATTCTTCATTCCATTCCCTTGCATTCCACATTCTATTCCTAATTCCATTCCCTTCCATACCACTTTCCATTACATTGCATTCCACATTTCATTCCATTCCATTCCACATTCCATTCCACTTAATTCAACATTCCATTCCACATTCCATCACATTCCAATCCACATGACATTCCACATTCCATTTCACTGCATTCCACATTCCATTCCACATTCCATTCCACATACCATCACATTCCATTCCACATGACATTCCACATTCCATTTCATTGCATTCCACATTCCTTTCCACATTCCACTCCACATTCCATTCCACAATCCATTCCACATTCCCTTCCACATTCCATTCCATTCCATTCCCCATCCCATTCCACATTCCATTCCATTACTTTATACATTACACTCCACATTCCATTCCACAATCCCTTCCACATTCCATTCCATTCCTTTCCTCATTCCATTCCACATTCCAATCCATTCCATTCTATTCTATTCCACATTTCATTCCACATTTGATTTCTTTCCTTTCCACATTCCATTCCATTCCATTCCACCTTCTATTCTATTCCATTCCACGTTTCATTCCACCTTGCCTTCCTTGTTCCACTCCACTTTCCATTCCACTTTCCATTCCATTCTACTCCATTCCACATTCCATACCATTCCATTTCATTCCATTTCACAATCCATTCCATTCTGTTCCACATTCCATTGTACTTTCCATTCCACATACCATTCCGTTCCATTCCACATTCCATTCCACATTCCATTCCATTCCATTCCACCTTCCATTGCATTCCACTTGACATTGCTTTCCACATTCCATTCCTTTCCATTCCATATTACATTCCATTCATTTCCACATTCCCTTCCACGTTCTATTCCACATTCCATTCCACATTCCATTCCATTCCATTCTATATTCCATTCCATTCCTTTAGACATTCTATTCCACATTCTATTCCACACTTCTTTCCACAGTCAATTCCATTCCATTTCACATTTCATTCCACATTCCAATCCACTTTCCATTCCACATTGTATTCCATTCCATTTCACTTTCCTTTCCACGTTCCATTTCACATCCCATTCCACATTATATTCCGTTCTATTCCACATTCCATTTAACATTCCATTCCATATTCCATGACTTTCCATTCCACATTCCAGTCCACACTCCACTTCACTTTTCATTCCATTCCACATTCCATTCCATTCCAGTTCGCATTCCATTCCATTCCATTCCTCATTCCATTCCATATTACAGTCCACATTCCATTCCTTTCTATTCCACATTCTATTCCATTCCATTACACATTCCATTCTATTCCATTCCACATTCCTTTCCACAATCCATTCCAGATTCCAGTCCATTCCAATCCACATTCCATTCCACTCCATTCCACATTTCATTCCATTGCATTGCATTCCACATTCCTCTCTGTTGAATTCGGCATTCCATTCCTTTCCATTCTATTCCATTCTATTCCACATTCCATTATATTCCATTCCACATTCCATTCCATTCCATTCCACATTCCATTTCACATTCCATTCCACATTCTTTTCCGCATTCCATTCCATTTCATTCCACTTTCTATTCCATTCCATTCGACATTTCATTATACGTTCTGTTCCATTACATTCCACATTCCTTTCCATTCAATTCCTCGTTTTTTTCCCTTCCATTGCATTCCACATACCATTCCATTCCATTCCACTACACTCCATTCTATTCCACATTCCATTCCATTCCATTCCACATTCCATTCCATTCCATTCCACTTTCCATTCCACATTCCATTCCATATTCTTTTCCACGTTCCATTCAATTCCATTCTATATTACTTTCCTTAAATTCCTCATTTGTTTCCATTCCGTTGCATTCCACATTCCATTCCATTCCATTCCCATTCCATTCAATTCCATTCCATTCTATTCCACATTCCATTCCATTCCATTCCACATTCCTTTCCATTCCATTCCTCTTGTCATCCCACATTCCATTCCATTCCACTTTCCATTCCACCTTCCATTCCATTTCATTTCACATTCCATTACACGTTCCGTTCCATTCCATTCGACATTCTATTCCATGTTCCATTCCAAATTCCATTCCATTCCTTTCCATTCCGTGCCACATTTCATTCCATATTCCATTCCACATTCCATTCCGTTCCATTTCTCACTCCATTACACATTCCATTCCACATTCCCTCCCACATTCCATTCCATTCAATTCCACTTTCTATTCCCTTTTCCATTCCATTATATTCTACAATATATTCCACATTCCATTCCACATGCCCTTCCACATTCCCTTTCATTCCATTCCACATTCCAGTCCACTTTGCAATCTATCCATTTCCACATTCCATTCCACATTTGATTACATTTTTTCCACGTTGCAATCCATTCAATTCCACATTCCATTCCACGATCTATTCCATTCCATTCCACGTTTAATTTCACCTTCCATTCCACGTTCCACTCCACATTGCATTCAATTCCGTTCCACATTCCATTCCACATTCCATTCCTTTGCACATTCCATTCCACATTCCATTCCACATTCCATTCCTTTCCACCTTCCATTTCATTGTATTCCAAATTGCATTGCACATTCCATTCCATTGCATTCCACATTCTATTCCATTCCATTCCAAATTGCATTACACATTCCATTACACGTTCCATTCCATGATCCATTCCACATTTCATTCAAAACTCCATCCCATTCGATTCCTCATTCCATACCATTCCATTCCATACTGGATTCCAATCCATTCCATTCCACATTGTATTAATCATACCATTGCATTCCATTACACATTCCGTTGCATTCCATTCTACATTCTATTAATCATTCCATTCCATTCCATTACACATTCCATTCCACATTCCATTCCATTCCATTCCACATTACATTCCTGTCCATTCCGCATTACATTCCACATTCCATTCGAGGTTCCTCTCCACATCAACTTCCATGTTCCATTCCACGTTCCATTCCATTACATTCCACTTTCCATTCCACATTCCATTTCACATTCCTTTCCAGATTCCATTCAACGTTCCCTTCCATTCCATTCCACGTTTCATTCCACGATCCATTGCATTCCATTCCACGTTCCATTCCACATTCCATGTCACATTCCTTTCCACGCTGCATTCCACATTCCATTCCACGTTCTATTCCAAGTTCCATTCCACGTTCCATTCCATTCCACTGCTTGTTCCACTCCACATTGCATTCCATTCCATTCCACTTTCCATTCCACATTCCATTCAACATTTCATTCCACATTCCATTCCGTCCCATTCCAAATTACATTCCACCTTCAATTCCACATTCCATTCAACATTCCGTTACATTCCATTCCACATTCCATTCCACATTGCATTCCATTCCAGTCCACATTCCATTCTACATTCCATTCCACATTGCATTCCATTCCAGTCCACATTCCATTCTACATTCCATTCCACATTGCATTCCATTCCAGTCCACATTCCATTCCACATTCCATTCCATTCCATTACACATTCCATTCCTTTCCATTCCACATCCCATTCCATATTCCATTCCATGTTCCATTGTGCGTTCCATTCCAGTATTCATTGCACGTAACATTCCATTCCATTCCACTTTCCATTGACCATTCCATATTAAATTCCACTGCATTCCATTCGACATTCCATTCCACATTCCATTCGACATTTCATTCCATATTCCATTCCATTCTGTTCCACATTCCATTCCTCATTCCATTTCATTCCATTCCAGATCCCATTCCATTCCACTCCACAATCCATTCCACATTCCTTTCCACTCCACTTTCCATTCCAAATTCCATTCCACATTCCATTCCATTCCATTCCCTATTCCCTTCCACTTTCCATTCCATTACACTCCACCTTTTATTCCACATTACATTACATTCTATTCCACATTCCATTCCACTGTCCTTTCCACATGCCTTTCCACATTCCATTCCATTCCATTCATCATTCCGTTCCACAGTCCATTGCATTCCATTCCACATTCCATTCCACATTCCATTCCATTCCATTCCACATTACATTCCATTCCACTGCAAATTGCATTCGACGTTCCATTGCATTTTCCATTCCATGTTCCATTCCACGTTCCATTCCACTTCCCATTCCATTGCATTCCGTGTTCCATTCCATTCCATTCCACGTTCCTTTTCATTCTGATTCGCAATTCTTTCCACATTCCATTTCACGTTCCATTCCACATTCCATTTCACTTTCCATTCCATTGCATTCCATTCCATTCCACATTCGATGCCATTCCATTCCACATTCCATTCCACGTTCCATTTCACATTCCAGTCCACATTCCATTCCACATTCCATTCAACTGTCCATTGCGCATTCTAATCCATACTGTTCCACATTCTATTCCTCATTCCATTTCCTTCAATTTCACATTCCATTTCCTTCCATTTCACATTCCATTCCATTCCACTCCACATCCCATTCCAGATTCCTTTCCATTCCATTCCACATTCCATTCCAAATTCCATTCCACAATCCAGTCCCTTCCATTCCGCATTCCATTCCACGTTCAATTACATTCCAGTCCACGTTCCATTCCACGTTCCTTTCCACATTCCATTCCAAGTTCTATTCCGCTTTCCTTTCCACGTTCCATTTCATTGAATTCCATTTTCCATTCCATTGCATTCCACGTTCCTTTTCTTTTCGTTTCAAATTCCATTCCACATTGCATTTCACATTCCATTCCACATTCCATTTCACATTCCATTCCATTCCATTCCATTCCATTCCACATTCCATTCAAGTCCATTCTACTTTCCATACCATTCCTTTCCATTCCGCATTCCATTGTTTCCATTCTACATTCCATTCCATTCCATTCCACATTCCATTGCATTCCATTCCATTCCACATTCCCTTCCACATTCCATTACATTCCATTGTACATTCCTTTCCATTCCGTTCCTTTCAGTTCCACGTTCCGTTCCACTTTCCTTTCCATATTCCATTCTACAGTACATTCCGTTACATTCCACATTTCATTCCACATTTCATTCCACATTCCATTCCATTCCATTCCACATTCCATTCCATATTCCTTTGCATGTTCTATTCTGCGTTCCATTTCACTATTCATTTCACGTTCCAGTCCATTCCATTCCACTTTCCATTCAACATTCCACTTCACATTCCATTCCATTCCATTCGACATTCCATTCCATATTCTATTCGACATTCCATTCTATATTCCATTCCATTCCATTCCACATTCCATTCCTCATTCCATTCCATTCCGCTCCACATTCCATTCCATTCCATTCCACTTTCCATTCCAAATTCCATTCCACATTCCATTCCATTCCATTCCCTATTCCCTTCCACTTTCCATTCCATTACACTCCACATTCCATTCCACATTCCATTCTGTTCTATTCCACATTCCATTACCCTTTCCATTCCACGTGCCTTTCCACATTCCATTCCATTCCATTCCTCATTCCATTCCACAGTCCATTCCATTCCATTCCAAATTCCATTCCATTCCATTCCATTCCATTCCATTCCACATTCCATTCCTTTCCATTACATTCCACATTCCCTCCATATTCCATTCCACGTTCCATTCCATGTTCCATTCCATGTTCCATTCCATGTTCCATTCCAAGTTCCATTCCTCTTCCCATTCCATTGCATTCCGTGTTCCATTCCATTCTATTCCACGTTCCTTTTCATTCTGATTCGCTTTTCATTCCACATTCCATTTCAAGTTCCATTCCACGTTCCCTTTCACTTACCATTTCATTTCATTCCATTCCATTCCACATTCGATGCCATTCCTTTCCACATTCCATTCCACGTTCCATTTCACATTCCAGTCTACATTCCAGTCCACATTCCATTCAACTTTCCATTGCAATTTCTATTTCATTCTGTTCCACATTCTATTCCTCTTTCCATTAAATTTCCTTTCACATTCCATTCCATTCCACTCCACGTTCCAATCCACATTCCTTTCCATTCCATTCCACATTCCATTCCAAATTCTATTCCACAGTCCACTCCGTTCCATTCCACATTCCATTCCACGTTGAATTACATTCCAGTCCACGTTCCATTGCACATTCCATTGCACATTCCTTTCCAAGTTCTATTCCACTTTCCATTCGACGTTCCATGCCATTGCATTCCATGTTCCATTACATTACATTCCACGTTCCTTTTCATTCCGTTTTAAATTCCATTCCACATTGAATTTCATATTCCATTCCACATTCCTTTTCACATTCCATTCCTTTCCATTCCATTCCATTCCATTCCATTCCACATTCCATTTCATTCCATTCCATTCCACTTTCCGTCCCATTCCATTCCATTCCGCATTCCATTCTTTCCATTCCACATTCCTTTCCATTCCATTCCACATTCCATTGCATTCAATTCATTTCCACATTCCATTCCACGTTCCATTCCCTTCCATTGTACATTCCATTCCATTTCATTCCTTTCCGTTCCACATTCCGTTCCACTTTCTATTCCACATTCCATTCTACAGTACATTCCATTCCATTCTACGTTGCATTCCACATTTCATTCCGCATTCCATTCCATTCCATTCGACATTCCATTCCATTCCATTCCACATTCAATTCCATATTCCATTCCATGTTCCATTCTGCTTTCCATTCCACTATTAATTGCACGTTCCATTCCATTCCATTCCACTTTCCATTCAACATTCCATTTCACTTTCTATTCCATTCCATTCGACATTCCGTTCCACATTCCATTCTACATTCCATTCCATATTCCATTCCATTCCGTTCCACATTCAATTCCTCATTCCATTTCATTAGATTCCACATTCCATTCCTTTCCACTCCACATTCCATGCCACATTCCATTCCATTCCACTCCACTTTACATTCCAAATTCCATTCCACATTCCATTCCATTCCATTCCGTATTCCCTTCCACTTTCCAGTCCATTACACTCCACTTTCAATTCCACATTCCATTCCGTTCTATTCCACATTCCATTCCACAGTCCATTCCATTCCATTCCACATTCCATTCCACATTCAATTCCATTCCATTCCACATTCCCCCCATATTCCATTCCACGTTTCATTCCATGTTACATTCCATATTCCATTCCACATTCCATTCCACTTCACATTCCACTGCATTCCGTGTTCCATTCCATTACATTCCACCTTTCTTTTCATTCCGATTCGCAGTTCATTCCACATTCCTTTTCACGTTCCATTCCACATTCCATTTCACTTTCAATTCCATTCCATTCCATTCCATTCCACATTCGATGCCATTCCATTCCACATTCCATTCCACGTTCCATTTCACATTCCTGTACACATTGCATTCCACTTTCCATTCAACTTTCCATTGCACAGTCTATTCCATTCTGTTCCACATTCCATTCCTCATTCCATTTCATTGCATTCCACATTCCATTCCATTTCACTCCACATTCCATTCCACATTCCTTTCCATTCCATTCCACATTCCATTCCAAATTCCATTCCACAATCCACTCCGTTCCATTTCGTATTACCTTCCACGTTCAATTAGATTCCAGTCCACTTTACATTCCACGTTCCATTCCAAGTTCTATTACACTTTCCATTCCACGTTCGATTCCATTGCATTTCATGTTCTGTTCCATTACATTCCACGTTCATTTTCGTTACGTTTCAAATTCGTTTCCACATTGCATTTCACATTCCTTTCCCCCTTCCGTTTCACATTCCATTCCATTCCACACCATTCCTTTCCACATTCCATTCCATTCCATTCCACATTCCATTCCATTCCATTGCATTCCACCTTCCATACCATTCCATTCCATTCCGCATTCCATTCCAATCCACGTTTCGTTCCACATTTCATTTCATTCAATTCCACATTGCATTCCACTTTCCATTCCACATTCCTTTCCACGTTCCATTCCACATTGAATTCCACATTCCATTCCACATTCCATTCCATTCCACATTCCTTTCCACATTCCATCCTATTGCATTCCACATCCCATTACACATTCCTTTCCATTCCGTTCCACATTACCTTCCATTCCATTCAACATTCCATTCCGCATTCCATTCCTCTTTCTTTTCCACGTTCTATTTGATTTCATTCCATGTTCCATTTCACATTCCATTCCATTCCATTCCACTTTCCATTCCACATTCCCTTTGACATTCCATTACACGTTACATTCCACATTCCATTCTCATTCCATTGCATTTCATTCCAAGTTCCATTCCACACTCCATTCCACATTCCATTCCACCTTCCACTCCATTTCATTCCACACGCCATTCCACAATCCATTGCACATTCCATTCCACTTTCCATTCCACATTCCATTAATGTCCATTCCATAGTACATTCGGTTCCATTCTACATTCCATTCCACATTCCATTCCATTCCGTTCCACATTCCATTCCATTACACTCCACAATTCATTCCACATTCCCTTCCTTTCCATTCCACATTCTATTTCATGTTCCGTTCAATTCCATTCCACGTTTTATTCCACATTCCGTTCCACTTTCCATTCCACATTCCATTCCGTTCCATTCCGCATTCCATTCCACATTCCATTCCACATTCCAATCCATTCCATTACACTTTCCATTACATTATAATCTACTTTCCATTCCATATTCCATTCTCATTCCATTGCATTAAATTCCACATTCCATTCCACATTCCATTCCATTGCATTTCACATTTCATACCACATTCCATTCCATTGCATTTCACATCCCATTCCATATTACATTCCATTCCATTCTATTCCACATTGCATTCCATTCCATTCAACAATCCATTCCACATTCCATTCTACATTCCATTCCAGGTTCCATTCCGTTGCATTCCAAATTCCAATCCATCCCATTCCACATTCCATTCCATTCAAATCCACATTCCATTCCATTGCATTCCATTCCATTCCACATTTCATTCCATTCGATTCCATTCCATTCCGTTCCACATTCCACTCCATTCCATTGCATTCTGCATTCCATTCCATTCCATTCCATTCCTTTCCATTCCATTCCATTCCACCTTCCAGTCCATCGCTTTTCATTCCACATTCCAGTCCATTCCTTTGTATTCCACATTCCATTCCATTCCATTCCACCTTCCATTACATTCCATTAAACAATCCATTCCACATTCCATTCCACATTCCATTCCATGTTCCATTCCGTTGCATTCCACATTCCAATCCATTCCATTCCACATTCCATTCCATTCAAATCCACATTGCTTTCCATTGCATTCCATTCGATTCCACACTCCATTCCATTACATTCCATTCCATATTCCATTCCATTGCATTCCGCATTCCATTCCATTCCATTCCATTCCATTCCACATTCCAGTCCATTCCATTGCATTCCACATTCCATTCCATTCCATTCCACAATCCATTCCATTCCATTCCATTGCATTCCATTCCACATTCCATTCCACTTTCCATTCCACGTCACATTTGATGTTTCATTCCACGTCCCATTCCATGTTCCATTGCTTTCTATTCCACATTCCATTCCATTCAATTCCAAATTCCATTCTATTCCATTCCACATTCCATTCCACGTTCCATTCTATTCCATTCAATGTTCCTTTTTGTTCCATTCAACGTTCCATTCCACGTTCCTTTCCCCAATCCTTTTCACATTGCATTCCAAATTCCATTCCATTCCATTCAACAATCCATTCCATTCCATTCCATTGCATTCCTTTCTACATTCCATTCCACTTTCCATTCCACGTCGAAGTCAATGTTCCATTCCATGTCCCATTCCACGTTCCATTCCTTTCTATTCCACATTCCATTGCATTCCATTCCAAATTCCATTCCATTCCATTCCACATTCCATTCCACGTTCCATTCAATTCCATTCAACTTTCCATTCCATTCCATTCAACGTTCCATTCCACGTTCCATTCCCCATTCATTTCCACACTGCCTTCCAGGTTCCATTCCATTCCATTCCACTTTCCATTCCTCGTTCCATTCCATTCAATTCCACGTTCCATTCCACATTGCATTCCTTTCCATTCCACTTTCCATTTCATTCCATTCCACATTCCTTTCCATTGCATTCCTCATTCCATTCCACGATCCATTCCACGTTGAATTCCATGTTCCATTCCACTTCCCATTCCACGTTCAATTAATTACCATTCCGGATTCGATTCCATTCTATTCCACATTCCGTTCCATTTCATTCAACGTTCAATTCCACCTACCATTCCACCTTTCATTCCGCTTTGCATTCCAAGACCTATTCCATTCCTTTCCACATTCCATTCCATTCCATTCCATGTTCCATTCCACTTTCCATTCCACATTCCATTCCACATTCCATTCCATTCCATTCCACATTCCATTCCATTCCATCCCACTTTCCATTCCACATTCCATTCCACTCCATTCCACATTCCATTCCACGTTGCATTCCACATTCCATTCCATTCCATTCTGCGTTGCATTCCACACTCATTTCCACATTCCATTCGACATTCCATTCCTGTCCAATCTACATTCGATTCCACTTTCCATTCCATTCCATTCCACTATCCATTCCACATTCCGTTCCACATCCCATTCCACATTAATTTTCGTTCCATTCCACATTCCATTCCAAATTCCATTCCTTTCCATTCCACATTACATTCAATTCCACTACACATTCCTTTCCACTTTCACTTCCATTCCATTCCATTCCACGTTCCATTCCACGTTCCATTCCACATTCCATTCCATTACAATCCAGGTTCTGTTCCATTCCATTTCACGTTCCATTTCATTCAATTCCACGTTCCATTTCATTCCATTTCACTTTCCATTCCACATTTCATTTCACATTCCATTCCATTCTATTCCATTGCATTCAACATTCCTTTCCATTCCAATCCACATTCCATTCCATTACATTTAACAATCCATTCCTTTCAAAATTCCATTCCATTCCATTCCATATTCCATTCCATTCCATTCCATATTCCATTCCATTCCATTCCACATTCAATTCCACCTTCCATTTCATTCCATTCATTTCCACATTCCATTACATTCCAATCCACATTCCATTTCACATTCCATTCCACCTTCCTTTACTTTCCCTTCCATTCCACTCCACATGACATTCCATTCCATTCCACTTCCCATTCCATTCCATTCCACATTCCATTCCATTGCATTCCATTCTACATTCCATTCCAATTCATTATATTCTATTCCACATTCCATTCCATTCCATAACATTCCATTTCACATTCCGTTCCATAGCATTCCACTTTCCATTCTAATATATTCCACGTTACATTCCACGTTCCATTGCACTTTCTATTCAACGTTCTTTTACACATCCCATTCCATTCCATTCCACGTTACATTCCACGTTCCACTGCACGTTCTATTCAACTTTCTTTTACACATCCCATCCCATTCCATTCCACGTTCTATTACACATTTCTTTAAATTCCATTCCACATTCCATTGAATTGCTTTCCACACCACAGTCCACATTCCATTCCACATTCCAGTCCACTTTCCATTCCATTCCTTTCCACATTTAATTCCATTAGATTTCATTCCATTCCATTCCTTTCATTCCACTTTCCATTCCACATTTCATTCCATTCCATTCCATTCCACATCCCATTCCGTTCCATTCCACATTCCATTCCATTGTATTCCATTTACCATTCCATATTCCATTCCATTGCACATTGCATTCCACACTCCCTTACAAATCCATTCCATTCCACATTGCATTCCTTTATATTCCATTCCACATTTGATTCCACTTTCCATTCCATTCCACATTCCATTCCATTCCATTTCACATTCCATTCCATTCCATTCCACATTCCATTCCATTCCATTCCACATAAATTCCATAATAATCCATTCCACATTCCATTCCATTTTATTCCATTCCACATTCTGTTTCATTCCACATTCCATTTCTTTCAATTCAACATTCCATTCAATTCCATTCCTTTCCATTTCACATTCCATTCCATTCCATTCCATTCCACATTCAATTCCACTTCATTCGATTCCACCTTCTATTCCATTCCACATTCCATTCCATTCCTTTCCATATTCCTTTGAATTCCATTATATTCCATTCCCCATTCCATTCAATTCTTTTCCATTACACATTCTATTCCATTCCACATTCCATTCCATTCCATTTCACATTCCATTCCATTCCATTCCATTCCATTACACATGATTTCCATTTCATTCCATTCCATTTCATTCCATTCCACATTGTATTCAATTACACATTCCCTTCCTTTCCATTCCACCTTCTATTCCACTTCATTGTATTAAATTCCAATCTATATTCCATTCCATTCCATTCCATTCCAAATTCTATTCCATTCCATCACACATTCCATTACATTCATTTATTGCATTCTATTGCATTCCATTCCACATACCATTCTTTCCACGTTCCATTCCACATTCTATTCCACTTTACACTCTGTTGCACTCCACATTCCAGTCCACATTAAATTCCGCATTCCATTCCATTCCATTCCATGTTCCATTCCACTTTCCATTCCATTCCATTCCATGTTCCATTCCATTCCATTCCACATTCCCTTCCACATTTCTTTCCATTCCATTTCACATTCCATTCCATTCTATTCCCCATCCCATTCCACATTTCATTCCATTCCATTCAACTTTCCTTTCCACATTCCATTCCATTCAATTCAACATTCCATTCAGTTCCATTCCTTTCCATTTCTCATTCCATTCCATTCGATTCCACATTCAATTCCACTTCATTCGATTCCACCTTCTATTCCATTCCACATTCCATTCCATTCCTTTCCATATTCCTTTCAATTCCATTGAATTCCATTCCCCATTCCATTCAATTCTTTTCCATTACACATTCTATTCCATTCCACATTCCATTCCATTTCATTTCACATTCCATTCCATTCCATTCCATTCCATTCCATTACAGATGGTTTCCATTTCATTCCATTCCATTTCATTCCATTCCACATTCTATTCAATTACGCATTCCCTTCCTTTCCATTCCACCTTCTATTCCACTGCATTCTATTAAATTCCAATCTATATTCCATTCCATTCCATTCCATTCCAAATTATATTCCATTCCATCACACATTCCATTACATTCGTTTATTGCATTCTATTGCATTCCATTCCACATACAATTCTTTCCACCTTCCATTCCACATTCTATTCCACTTTACATTCTGTTCCACTCCACATTCCAGTCCACATTAAATTCCACATTCCATTCCATTCCATTCCACGTTCCATTCCACTTTCCAATCCATTCCATTCCATTCCACATTCCCTTCCACATTCCTTTCCATTCCATTTAACATTCCATTCAATTCTATTCCCCATCCCATTCCACATTTGATTCCATTCCATTCAACTTTCCTTTCTACATGCCATTCCGTTCCATTCCATTCCTCAATCCATTACGAATTCCATTGTACATTCCATTGCACATTCTATTCCATTCCATTCCACATTCCATTCCATAAATTCCACATTCCATTACACATTCCATTCCATTCCATTGCATTCCACATTCCATTCCACATTCCATTTCACATTCCATTCCATTCAATTCAACAATCAATTCCACAATCCATTCCATTCCATTCCATTCTATGTTCCACTCCACGTTTCATTCCACATTCCATAACACATTCCATTCCATTCCGTTCCACATTTCATACCATTCCATTTCATTCCATCCCGCTTTCGTTTCCCTTCCATTCCACATTCCATTCCAAATTCCATTCTACAATCCATTCCTTTCCTTTCCATTCTATTCCAGATTCCATTCCACATTCCATTCCACATTAAATTCCACATTCCATTCCTTTACATTTCACATTCCATTGCAAATTCCTTTCCATATCTCATTCCACATCCCATTCCATTCCATTCCATGTTCCATTCCATGTTTCATTCCACATTCCATAACACATTCCATTCCGCATTCCATTCCATTCCTTTCCACGTTCCATTCCACATTCCATTCCATTCCATTCCACGTTTCATACCATTCCATTTCATTCCATCCCACATTCCATTCCCTTCCATTCCACATTCCATTCCACATTCCATTCTGCAATCCATTCCTTTCCTTTCCATTCTATTCCGGATTCCATTCCACATTCCATTCCACATTAAATTCCACATTCCATTCCTTTACATTCTACATTCCATTGCAAATTCCTTTCATTATCCCTTTCCATATTCCATTCCATTCCATTCCATTCCATTCCACATTCCCTTCTGCATTCCATTCCACATTCCATTCCACAGCCCATTCGATTCCATTCCACTTTCCTTTCCGCATTCCATTCCATATTCCTTTCCATTCCATACTACATTCCATTCCACTTTCCATTACATTCCTTTCCACCTTCCACTCCACATTCAATTGCACATTGCATTCCACCTTCCATTCCACATAGCATTGCACGTTCCATTCCATTCCATTCCATGTTGCATTCCAAATTCCATTCCATTCCATTCCATTCTCCTTTCCAAATTCCTTTCCACGTTCCATTCCACGTTGCGTTCAATTCCATCGCACTTTGCATTCCACTTTGCATTCCTTTCCTAGTTCTATTTCAAATTCCCTTATACATTCCATTCCACATTGCACTCCGTTCTATTCCACGTGCCACTCCACATTCCATTCCATTCCATTCCAGATTCCATTCCATTCCACTTTCCATTCCATTCCTTTCCACATTCCATTCCACATTCCATTCCATTTCATACAACATTTTATTCCACATTTAATTCCATTCCATTCAACTTTCCATTCCACATTTCAATCCATTCCATTCCACATTCCATCTCATTCCATTCCACATTCCATTACACATTTCATTCCACATTCCATTCCATTCCATTCAACGCTCCATTCCACCTTCCATTCTACATGGCATTCCACGTTCCATTCCACTACTTTCCACGTTGCATTCCACGTTGCACTCCACATTTCATTCCTCATTCCATTAAACATTCCAATCTACATTCCATTCCATTCCATTCTACGTTCCATTCTACGCTCCATTCCACCTTCCATTCCACATTCCATTCCACGATCCATTGCATTCCATTCCACGTTCCATTCCACATTCCATTCCATTCCATTCCACAGTCCATACCTTTCCATTCTATTCCATTCTACATTCGATTCCATTGCATTCCAGATTCCTTTCCTCATTCCATTCCATTCCATTCCACATCCCATTCCCCTTCCATTCCACATTCCATTCCCCTTCCATTCCACATTCCATTCCACTCCATTCCACTTTCCATTAAACGGTGCATTCCACATTACTTTCTTCGTTCCATTCAACGTTCCATTTCAATTTCCATTCCACTTTCCCTTCCATTACATTCCACGTTCCATTGCACATTCCATTCCATTCCATTCCACTTTCTATTCCACATTCCATTCCACATTCCATTCCTTTCCATTCCACATTCCTTTACATTCCATTCAACTTTCCATTCCATTGAATTCCACATTCCATTCCATGTTCGATTAGATTGCTTTCCATTTAATTTTCCCCATTCCATTCCACATTCCATTCCACATTCCATTCCGTTCCATTCCACGTTCCATTCCACATTCCATTCCTCATTCCTTTCCTTTCCATTCCATTCCACATTTCATTCCCTTCCATTCCACATTACTTTCCACGGTCCATTGCATTCAATTCCACATTCCATTCCCTTCCATTACACATTCCATTCCACGTTCCATTCCACCTTACATTCCACGTTCAATTGCACTCCATTCAACATTCCAAAACATTCCATTCCATTCCATTCCGGATTCCATTCCACTGCATTCCACCCTCTATTCCACATTACATTACATTCCATTCCACATCCCATTCCACACTCCCTTCCATTCCATTCCACATCCCATTCCACATTCCCTTCCATTCCGTTCCATATTCCATTCCATTTCATTGCACATTCCATTCCTTTCGATTCCACATTTCATTCCACATTCAATTCCACGTTCCATTCCACGTTCCATTCCATTCCTTTCCACATTAGTTTCTACATTCCATTCCATATTCCTTTCCAGATTCCATTCTGTTCCTAGCACATGCCATTCCACATTCCATTCCACATTCTATTCCATATTCCATTCCATTCCATTCTATTCCTCATTCCATTCCGCATTCTTTTCCACATTCCATTCCACATTCCATTCCATTCCACATTGCATTCCATTCCATTCCACCTTCCATTCCATTCCATTCCACATTCCATTCCACCTTCCATTCCACATTCCATTCCATTTCTTTCCACAATCCCCTCCACATTCCATTATATTGCCTTCCATGTTCGATTCAACTTTCCATTCCCTTTCATTCCACACTGCATTCCACCTTCCATTGTACGTTCCCTTCCATGTTGCATTCCATAATCCTTTCCATTCCATTCCACGTTCCGTTCCACTTTCCATTCCACATTCCATTCCATTGCATTCCACTTTCCTTTCCATTGCATTCCATTCAACATTCCATTCCACTTTACTTTCCATTCCATTCCACGATCCATTCCGTTCCATTCCACCTTCCATTTCGTTGCATTCCACAATCCATTCTGCATTCCATTTCACTTTCCATTCCACGTTCCATTTCACATTCCATTCTGTTACTTTTCATTCCATTTCACATTCTATATTCCCTTCAACTTTCCACACCACATTCCATTGCACATTCCATTCCGTTCCATTCCACTTTCCATTCCACATTCCATTCCTTTCCTTTCCACATTGCATTCCATTTCATTCCCCCTTCCATTCCATTCCTTTCCACATTCCATTCCACATTCCATTCCACATTCCTTTCCATTTCATTCCACGTTTCATTCCACATTGCATTCCATTCCTTTCCACGTTCCATTCCACTTTCCATTCCACGTTCCATTCCATTCCATTCCACACTCCATTCCACCTTCCCTTCTATGTTCCATTCCAAGTTCCATTCCAAGTTACATTTTACATTCCATTCAAAGTTCCATTCCACATTCCATTCCAAATTCCATTCCACGTTCCATTCCACGTTGCATTCCATTCAAATTCCCTTTCAAATTCCATTGCATTCCATTAAATTCCACTTTCCATTCCACATTGCATTCCAGTGCATTCCACATTCCATTACACATTCCATTCCACTTTCCATTCCATTCTTTTCCACGTTACATTCCATGTTCCATTAGACGTTCCATTCCACGTTCCATTCCACGTTCCACTCCATTCCATTCCACTTTCCACTCCCTATTCCATTCCATTCCATTCCACAGTCCATTCCATTCCATTCCACGCTCCATTCCACTTTCCATTCCACGTCCATTCCACGTTCCATTCCACGTTCCTTTCCACATTCCAATCCATTCCATTCCACGTTCCATTCCACATTCCATTCCATCTTCCATTCCACGTTCCAGTCCATGTTCCAGTCCACGTTCCATTCCTTTCCATTCCACGATAAATTCCACGTTCCATTCCAAATTCCATTCCATTCCATTCCAACTTCCTTTCCACATTCCTTTCCATTCCCTTATACTTTCCATTACATTCCATTCCAGCTTCCATTCCACATTCCATTCCACATTCCATTCCTCTTTCCATTCCATTCCATTCCACATTCCATTGCATTCCTTTCCACTTTCCATTCCACATTCCATTCCATTCCATTCAACATTCCTTTCCACATTCCATTCCATTCCGTTACACTTTCCACTCCATTCCATTCCAGCTTCCATTCCACATTCCATTCCACATTCCATTCCACATTAAATTCCTCTTTCCATTCCATTCCATTCCACATTCCATTGCATTCCAATCCACTTTCCATTCCACATTCCATTCCATTCCAGATTCCATTCCACATTCCGTTCCATATTCCATTCCATTCCATTCCACATTCCATTCCACGTTCCAATCCATTCCATTCCTTGCTCTATTCCACCTTCCATTCCACGTTCCATTCTACTTTCCATTGCACGTTCCGTTCCATTCCATTCCACTTTCCTTTACACTTTGCACTCCTCATTTCATTCCAAATTATGTTAAACGTTCAATTCCACATTACATTCCATTCCATTCCACATTACATTCCATTGCAGTCCACATTGCTTTCCACATTCCAATCCATTTAATTTAAACATTCCATTCCATGCCATTCCACATTCCATTCCATCTTCCATTCCATTCCACATTCCATTCCAAATTCCATTCCACACTCGATTCCATACCGTTCCACATTCCATTCCACATTCTCTTACATTCCATTGCACGTTCCATTCCACTTTCCATTCCACGTTCAATTCCACTTTTTATTCCACATTCCATTCCTTTCCATTCCATTCCATTCCATTCTATTCCACCTTCCATTTCACATAACATTCCATTGCATTGCATATTCCATTCCACATTCAATTCCACATTCCTTTCCACATTCCATTCCATTCCATTCCACGTTCCATTCCACGTTGCATTCCACATTCCATTCCACGTTTCATTCCATGTTCCATACCATTCCATTCCACATTCCATTCCACTTTCCATTCCATTCCATTCCACGTTCCATTCCACATTCCTTTGAACATTCCATTCGACGTTCCATTGCACATTCCCTTACACATTTCATTCCACGTACCATTCCATGTTCCATTCCATTCCATTACACTTACCATTCCGTCTTCCATTCCATTGCATTGAACGTACCATTCCACATTCCTTTCCATTCCATTCCACTTTCCATTGTACATTCCATTCCACATTCCACTCCACATTCCATTCCATTGCATTCCACATTCCATTGAACATTGCATTCCATTCCATTCCATATTCCATTCCAGATTCCATTCCATTCCATTCCACATTCCATTCCATTCGATTCCACATTCTATTCTACATTCCATTCCACATTCTATTCTACATTCCATTCCACATTCCATTCCATTCCATTCCACATTCTATTCTACATTCCATTCCACATTCCATTCCATTACTTTCCACATTCCATTCCACATTTCATTCCACATTGCATTCCAAATTCCCATTCACATTCCATTCCATTCCATTCCACATTCCATTCCACATTCCATTCCATTCCATTACACATCCCATACCACATTCCATTCCACATTCCATTCTATTATGTTTCACATTGCATACCACATTCAGTTTCATTCCATTCTACGTTCCATTGCATTACATTCTACATTCCATTCCACATTTCATTCCACGTTCCATTCCATTCGAATACACTTTCCATTCCACGTTCCATTTCACTTTCCATTCCATTACATTCCCATTTCCTTTCTACATTACTTTCAGTTCCATTCCATTCCACATTCCATTCCACTTTCCATTCCATTCCATTCCACATTCCGTTCCAGATTCCATTCCATTTCATTCGACATTCCATTCCACATTCCATTCCATTCCATTCCACATTCCGTTCTACGTTCCCTTCCATTCCATTACACTTTCCATTCCATACCATTCCACATTCCATTTCACATACCATTCCATTCCATTTGACATTCCATTGTACTCCATTGCACATTTGATTACATTCCATTCCACATTCCTTTCCATTCCTTTGCACTTTCCATTCCTTTCCACAGTCCACTCCACATTACATTCCATGTTTCTTTCCATTCCATTCCACGTTCCATTCCACGATCCATTCCATGCTCCACTCCATTCCATTCCACGTTGCATTTCACATTCCATTCCACTACATTTCAAGTTCCCTTCCACATTCCATTCCACATTCCTTTCGACTTTCCTTTGCGTTCCATTCCACATTCCATTCCACATTCCACTCGGCATTCCATTCTACATTCCATTCCACATTCCATTCCAGATTCCATTCCATTCCTTTCCGCATTCCATTCCACATTCCATTACACTTTCCTTTACAAGTTCCATTACCCATTCCATTCCACTTTCCATTCCATTCCATTCCTCGTTTCATTCCACATTCCATTCCATTACATTCCACTTTCCATTCCACATTCCATTCCACATTCCATTCCACATTCCATTCCACGTTCCATTCCATTCCATTCCACATTCCATTCCACATTCCATTACACGTTCCATTCCAAGTTCCATTCCCCGTTCCATTCCACTTTCCATTCCATTCCATTCCTCGTTTCCTTGTATATTTCTTTGCATTACATTCCACATTACATTCCACATTACATTCCACATTACATTTCGTTCCATTCCATATTCCATTCCACATTCCATTCCACATAACATTCCATTCCCTTCCATATTCCATTCCATATTCCATTCTACATTCCATTCCATTCCGTTCCATATTCCGAAGCACATTCCATTCAACATTCCATTCCACAGTCCTTTCATTTCGATTCTACATTACTTTCCACATTCCACTCCATTCCATTCCACATTCCATTAAACATTCCATTCCACATTCCATTCCATTCCTTTCCACATTCCATTACACGTTGCATTGAATTCTATACCACGTTAAATTGCATGATACATTCCACTTTCCATTCCATTCCGTTCCATATTCCGAAGCACATTCCATTCAACATTCCATTCCACAGTCCTTTCGTTTCAATTGTACTTTACATTCCACATTCCACTCCATTCCATTCCACATTCCATTAAACATTGCATTCTACATTCCATTCTATTCCTTTCCGCATTCCATTACACGTTTCATTCCATTCTATACCACATTAAATTCCATGATACATTCCACATTCCAGTCCACATTCCATTCCAAATTCCATTTCACATTGCATTCCACATTCCATTCCACATTCCATTCCACATTGCATGCCACATTCCATTCCATTCCATTCCACATTCCATTCCACATTCCATTCCACGGTCCAATCCATTCCATACCACATTCCATTCCACATTCCACTACATTTCATTCCACGATGCATTCCACGTTCCATTCCACGTTCCATTCCACGATCCATTTCACATCCCATTCCATTCTATTGCTCATTCCATACCATTCTATACCATTCCATTCCACAATCCATTCCATTACATTCCACTTTCGATTCCACATTCCATTCCACATTGCATTCGGTTCCATTCCACATTCCATTCCGCACTCCATTCCACATTCCATTCCACTTAACATTACTTTCCATTCCACTTTCCATTCCATGTGCCATTCCACATTCCATTCCATTTCATTACACATTACATTGCATTCCATTCCACATTCCTTTACACATTCCATTCCATTCCATTCCACTTTCCATTCCATTCAATTTCACATTCCATTCCACATTCTATTCCACATTCCATTCCACGTTCCATTCCATTCCATTCCACATTCCATTCCATTCTACTTTCCATTCCATTCCATTCCATGTTCCATTCCAATTTCCATTAAATTCCATTCCACATTTCAGTCTATTTCGGTCCACATTCCATTCCACTTTCCATTCCACATTCCATTCCACATTCCCTTCCATTCCATTACACGTTCCATTCCACTCTCAATTCCACATTCCATTCCACATTCCTTTCCTTTCCATTCCACATTTCATTCCACTTTCTATCCCATGTTCAATTCCACATACCGTTCCACGTTCCATTCCACGTTACATTCCACGTTCTATTCCATTGCATTTCACTTTCCATTCCACATTCCATTCCATTCTATTCCAAATTCCATTCCACATTCCATTTCTCTTTCCATTCAATTCCATTCTGCGTTCAATTCTACTTTGAATTCCATTCCATTCCACGTTCCATTCCACATTCCATTGCATTACTTTCCAAGTTCCAATCCACACTATATTCCACATTCCATTCCACATTCTTTTCCGTTCCATTCCACATTCCTTTCCACAATCCATTCCATATTCCAATCCACTTTCCATTCCACCTTCCATGAAATTCCCTGCCAAATTCCATTCCACATTCCATTCCATTCCATTCCACACTCCAGTCCACCTTCCATTCCACATTCGATTCTACTTTCCATTCCACGTTCCATTCGATTTCATTCCATGTTCCATTCCACAATCCACTCCATGCCATTCCACTTTCCCTTCCACATTCCATTCCACATTGCATTCCGTTACATTCCACGTTCCATTCCACTCTCAATTCCACATTCCATTCCACATTCCTTTCCATTGCGTTCCACATTTCATTCCACTTTCTATCCCACGTTCAATTCCACATTCCATTCCATGTTCCATTCCATGTTACATTCCACGTTCTATTCCATTGCATTTCACGTTCCATTCCACATTCCATTCCATTCAATTCCAAATTCCATTCCATATTCCATTTCTCTTTCCATTCAATTCCATTCCGCGTTCAATTCCACTTTCAATTCCATTCCATTCCACAGTCCATTTCGCATTCCATTGCATTACACTCCATGTTCCATTCCACATTATATTCCACATTCCATTCCTCATTCTTTTCCGTTCCGTTCCCATTCCATTCCACAATCCATTCCATATTCCAATCCACTTTCCATTCCACATTCCATGAAATTCCCTGCCATATTCCATTCCACATTCCATTCCATTCTACACTCCATTCCACATTCCATTCCACATTCCATTCCATTTCAGTCCACCTTCCATTCCATATTCGATTCCACTTTCCATTCCACCTTCCATTTGATTTCATTCCATGTTCCATTCCTCATTCTATTCCATGCCATTCCACTTTCCATTCCACATTTCATTCCACATTACATTCCGTTCCATTCCACGTTCCATTCCACATTGCATTCCATTCCGCTCCACATTCTATTCCATTACACTCCATATTTCTTTCCACATTCGCTTCCATTCCATTCCACATCCTATTCCACTTTCCATTCCATTGCATTCCATTCCATTCCACTTTCCATTCCACATTCCATTCCATTGCATTCCATTCCACGTTCCATTCCACGTTCCATTCCACCATCCTTTCCATTGCTTTCCACGGTCCTTTCCACACTCAATTCCACATTCCATTTTACATTCCATTCCATATTCCATGCCACGTTCAATTCCTCATTCCTTTCCAGGTTCCATTTCACGTTCCTTTCCATTACATTTCACGTTCCATTCCATTCCATTTCAAGTTTCATTCCACATTCCAATCCAGTTTCCATTCCACATTCCATTCCATTCCATTCCACGTTCCATTCCACGTTCCATTACAGGTTCCAATCCATTGCATTCCACGTTGCATTTGACATTATATTGAATTGCATTCCTTCTCATTCCACATTCCATTCCACAATCCATTGCAAATTCCATACCACTTTCCATTCCACATTCCATTAAATTCCGTTCCACATTACATTCTGTTCCATTCTACATTCCATTCCATTCCGTTCTACTTTCCATTCCATTGCACTCCACATTTCATTCCACATTCCCTTCCATTCCATTGCACATTCCATTCCATGTTCCATTCCATTCCATTCCATGTTCCATTCCACGTTTCATTCCACATTCCATTCCACATTCCATTCCATATTCGATTCCTTTCCATTCTGAAATCTATTCCACATTCCATTCCTTTCCATTCCGAATTCTATTCCACATTCCATTCCACATTCGAATCCATTCCATTCCACATTATATTCCACATTCCATTTCATTCCATTCCATATTCCATTCTCATTCCATTGCATTACATTCCACATTCCATTCCACATTCCATTCCATTCCATTTCACATTTCATACCACATTCCATTCCATTGCATTCCACATTCCTTTCCACATTCCATTCCATGTTCCATTCTGCATTAAATTCCACGTTCCATTCCATGCAATTCTCTGTTCCATTCCATTCCATTCCACTTTCCTTTTCATTCTGTTCCACATTCCATTCCACATTCCATTTCATATTCCGTTCCACATTCTTTTTCAATTTCCTTTCCATTAAATTCCTTTCAATTCCACATTCCAATCCATTTAATTCCACATTTCTTTCCACATTCCATTACATATTACATTCTATTCCAATCTATTCCACATTCCATTCCTTTCCATTAAACAATCCATTCCACATTGCATTCCACGTTCCATTCCACGTTCCATTCCGTTGCATTCCACATTCCAATCCATTCCATTCCATATTCCCTTCCATTCAAATCCACAATCCATTCCATTGCATTCCAGTGCATTCCGCATTCCATTCCATTCCTTTCCATTCCATTCCATTCCGTCCCATTCCATTCCACATTCCATTCCATTGCATTCTGCATTCCATTCCATTCCATTCCATTCAATTCCATATTCCAGTCCATTCCTTTGCATTCCACATTCCATTCAATTCCATTCCACATTCCATTCCATTCCATTCCACATTCCATTCCATTCCATTCAACAATCCATTCCACATTCCGTTCCGCATTCCATTCCACGTTGCATTCCATTGCATTCCACATTCCAATCCATTCCATTCCACATTCATTTCCATTCAAATCCACATTCCATTCCATTGCATTCCATTCCATTCAACATTCCATTCCCTTCCATTCCATTCCATTCCGTTCCATTCCATTGCATTCCACATTCAATTCCATTGCATTCCGCATTCCATTCCATTCCATTCCATTCACTGCCACATTCCAGTGCATTCCATTGCTTTCCACATTCCATTCCATTCCATTCCACAGTCCATTCCTTTCCATTCCATTCCATGCCAGTCCATATTCCATTCCACTTTCCATACCACGTCGCATTCGATGTTTCATTCCACGTCCTATTCAATTCCATTCCACATACCATTCCACATTCCATTCCACATTCCATTCCACGTTCCATTCCACCTTCCATTGCACGTTCGATTCCACTTTCCACTCCATGTTCCTTTCCATTCCATTCCGCGTTCCATTCCACTTTGCATTACACATTACATTCCACATTGCATTCCAAGTTCCCTTCCCCTTTCATTTCCAGTTTCTGTTCCAACTTCCATTCCACGTACCATTTCACATTCCATTCCACATTCCATTTCCTTCCATTCCACATTGCATTCCACGTTCCATTCCACGTTCTGTTCCACGTTACTTTCCACCTTGCATTGCACGTTCCATTCCACTTTCCACTTCACGTTCCATTTCATTCCTTTCCACGTTCCATTACACTTTCCATTCCACGTTCCATTCCAAGTTCCGTTCCACCTTCCATTCCACTTTCCATTCCAACTTCCATTCCACTTTCCATTTCACATTGCATTCCACATTAAATTTCATTCCGTTCCACGTTCCATTCCACATTCTGTTCCACGTTCCTTTCCACCTTGCATTAGACATTCCGTTCCACTTTCCATTCCCTTCCATTCCACGTTCCTTTTCACGTTCCATTAGATATCATTCCACTTTCCATTCCATATTCCATTCCAATGCATTCCACATGCCATTCCATTCCATTCCACATTCCATTCCACTTTGCATTCCATTTCATTCCACATTCCATTCCATTACATTGCACGTTCCATTCTACATTCCTTTCCCTTCCACATTCCGTTCAATTCCATTACATTCCGTGTTCCATTCCATTCCATTCCACCTTCCATTCCATTGCATTCCAGTTATATTCCATGTTCCATTCTATTCCAATACATTCCACATTCCATTCTATTTTTTTCCACATTCCATTCCACCTTCCATTCCATTCCATTCCCCATTCCGTTCCATTAAATTCCACATTCCATTCTGTTCCATTACGTTCCACATTCCATTCCATTTCATTCCACATTCCATTCCACATTCCATTGCATTCCATTCCACGTTCCATTCCATTCCATTCCACATTCAATTCCTCATTCAATTCTATTCCATTCCACATTCCATTCCATTCCATTCCACATTCCATTCGATTCCATTCTACATTCCTTTCCTCATTCCATTTCATTCAATTCCACATTCCATTCCAATCCATTCCACATTCCATTTGATACCACATTCCATTCCTTTCCATTCCATTCCATTTTCCATTACATTGAATTCCACCTTCCATTTCATTCCATTCCACGTTCCATTCCATTCCATTCCATTGCACGTTCCATTCCACATACCATTTCATTCCATTACACATTCCACTTCATTCCATTCCACATTCCATTCCGCATTCCATTCCATTCGATGCCACATTTAATTCCACTTTCCTTTTCATTCCATTCCACATTCTTTTCCACATTCCATTCCATTTCTTTCCATTCCCTTCCACATTCCATTCCACCTTCCATTCCATTACACGTTCCATTCCATTTCTTTCCATTCCCTTCCACATTCCATTCCACCTTCCATTCCATTACACGTTCCATTCCATTGCATTCCACATTCCATTCCATTCCACATTCCATTCTATTCCATTCCACATTCCTTTCCATGCCATTAAACTTTCCATTCCACTTTCCATTCCAGTCCATCCCACAATCCTTTGCATGCCATTCCACATTCCATTCCACCTTCCATTCCTTTCCATTTCACATTCCTTTCCTTTCCAATTCATTCCAGTCTACATTCCATTCCACTGCATTGCATTCCACATTCCATTCCATTGCATTCCACACTCCTGTCCATTCCATTCCATTCCACATTCCATTCCATCCTACGTTCCATTCCAATACCTTCCAGTATTCTTTCCATGTTCCATTCCACGTTCCATTCCATGTTCCATTCCGCTTTCCATTCCACATTCCATGCCATTACATTCCACGTTCCATTCCATTCCATTCCATTCCACGTTCCATTCCACTTTCCATTCCAAATTCCATTCAAATCCACTCCACACTCCATTCCATTCCATTCCACTTTCCATTCCATTCCGTTCCATTCCCTTCTGTATTCCAATACACATTCCTTTCCATACCATTGCATATTCCAATCCATTCCATTCCACACTCCATTTCACATTCTATTCCAATGCATTCCACTTTCCCTTCCATTCCATTCCTCATTCCATTCCGTTCCATTCCACATTCCATTCCATTCAATTCCACATTACACATTGCATTCCATGTTACATTCTAGGTTCCATTCCACATTCCATTCCACCTTCCATTCCATGTTCCATTACATTCCATTCCACGTTCCATTCCATTCCATTCCACGTTCCATTCCACTTTCCATTCCATTCCATTCGACATTCCATTCCATTCCACGTTCCATTCCATTCCATTCCACCTTCCATTCCACATTCCATTCCATTCCATTCCACTTTCCGATCCACATTCCATTCCTTTCCATTCCATAATCCATTCCACGTTCCATTCCATTGTATTACACATTCCTTTCCACATTCCCTTATACATTCCATTTCAACCGATTCCATTCCACATTCCATTCCATTCCACTCCACTTTCCGTTTCATTCCTATCCACATTCCAATCCATTCCATTCGCTTCCATTCCAGATTGCATTCCACATTCAATTCCAATCCATTCCATTTCACTTTCCATTCCATTCCATTCCACATTCCATGCCATTCCATTCCACGTTCCATTCCATTCCATTGCGCATTCCCTTCACACAATCCATTCCATAATCCATTCCATTAGATTCCAATCCACTTTGCATTCCATTCCATTCCATTCCACATTCCATTCCATTCTATCGCATTCCATTGCACATTGTATTCCACATTCAACTCCATTCCATTACATTGCACATTCCATTCAATTCCATACCAAATTCCATGGCATTCCAGTGCACATTCCATTCCTTTCTATTCCATTCCACATTCCATTCCACATTCCAATCCATTCACCATACTATTCCACGTTCCTTCTCATTCCATTCCAATTTCCATTCCATTCTATTCCATATTCCATTCCATACCATTTCATATTCCATTCCATTCTTTTACACATTCCATTCCACATTCGATTCCATTCCATTCCACATTCCATTCCATTCCACATTCCATTCCATTCCACTTTCCATTCCATTCCACATTCCATTCCACGTTCCTTTCCATTCTATTGCACATTCCATTCCACTTTCCATTCCATTCAATTCCATTCCATATTCCATTCCATTCCATTCCATTCCACATTCCATTCCATTTGATTCCACATTCCATTCAATTCCATTCCTTTCCATTTCAAATTCCATTCCACAATCCATTCCATTCCATTCCAATTCCTATTCCAAGTTCCATTCCACATTCCATTCCACGTTCCATTCCGCATTGCATTCCACATTCCGTGCCATTGCATTCCACATTCCAATCCATTCCATTCCATTCCATTCCACATTCCATGACACATTCCATTCCATTCCATTCCAAATTCCATTCCTTTCCTATCCAAATTCCATTCCATTCAATTCCACTTTTCATTCCACTCCATTCCATTCCATTCTACTTTCCATTACACATTCCATTCCACTCCATTCCACATTTCATTCTATTCCATTCCTTTCCATTCCGCATTCCATTCTATTCCACATTCCATTCCATTCCATTCCACACTCTTATCCGTATTCCATTCCACATTACGCTCCATTCGTTTCCATTCCAGTTTCCATTCCATTCCATTCCACTTTCCGTTTCATTCCATTCCATATTCCATTACATTCCATTCGATTCCATTCCACATTCCCTTCCATTACATTCTACTTTCCATTCAATTCCATTCGACATTCCATTACATTCCAATCGATTCCATTCCACGTTCCATTCCAATCCATTCCATTCTCTTCCCCCTTCCCTTGAAAATTCCTTTCCATTCCATCTCACATTCCATTGCATTCCATTCCAAATTCCATTCCATTCCATTCCTCATTCCATTCCATTCCATTTCACATTCCACTCCATTTCATTCCACTTTCCATTCCATTCCAGTTGGCATTCAATTCCATTCCACATTCCATTCCATTCTATTTCTCATTGCATTCCATTCCATACCATTCCTTTCCATTCCATTCTGTGTTGCATTCCATTCCATTCCACGTTCCATTCCATTCTATTCCACATTCCATTGTAAATTCCATTCTACTTTCCATTCCTTGCCATTCCGTATTCCATTCCAGATTCCATTCAATTCCATTCCAGTCCATTCCATATTCCATTCCATTCCTTTCCATTCCACATTCCAGTCCATTCCATATTCCATTCCATTCCTTTCCATTCCACATTCCAGTCCATTCCATAACACATTCCATTCCATTCAATTACATATTCCTTTCCATTCCAATGCTCATTCCACCTTCCATTCCACTTTCCATTCCTTGTTCGATTCCACTTTCCATTCCATTCCACTTTCCATTCCACGTTGCATTCCATTCTGTCTTTCTTTCAATTCCACATTCCATTCCAAATTTCATTCCACATATCACTGCATTCCATAACACATTCAATTCCATTCCACATTCCATTCCTTTCCGTTTCACATTCCACATTCCGTTCCATTCCATTCCATATTCTACATTCCATTCCACTTTTCATTCCACGTTAGATTACACATTCCTTTCCACATTCATTCCATTCCATTCTGTGTTCCATTTAACTTTCCATTCCATTCCATTCCACTTTCCATTCCACTTTCCATTCCATTCTATTCCATGTTCCAATTCACATTCTATTCCATTCCATTCCATATTCCATTCCATTACATTCCACATTCCATTCCATTCCACATTCCATTCCACATTGCTTTCCATTCCATTCTACATTCCATTCCACTTTCCGTTCAGTTGCGTTCCACATTCCATTCCATTCCATTCCATTCCACAATCCATTCCACATTCCTTTCCGTGCCATTCCCGTTTCCATTCCACGTTCCATTCAATTCCAATCCACATTCCTTTCCATTACATTACATTCCATTCCAGTCCTCATTCCATTCCATTCAATTCCATTCCACATTCCATTCCATTCCATTCCATTCTACATCCCATTCCATTCAATTCCACATTCCATTAAATTACATTCCACTTTGCATTCCATTCCATTCCATGTTCCATTCCATTTCATTCCATGTTCCATTCCACGTTCCATTCCATTTTCCCTTCAATGTTCCATTCCACATTCCATTCCATTCCATTCCACATTTTATTCCATCTCATTCCACATTCCATTTCGCATTAAATTCCATTCCATTCCACATTCCATTCCACATTCCATTCCCCTCCCTTCCACATTGCATTCCACATAGCATTATATTCCATTCAACATTCCTGTCCATTCCATTCCACATTCTATTCCATTCCATTCTATTCCACATTTAATTCCATTCCATTCCACATTCTTTTCCATGCCACTCCACATTGCATTCCATTCCTTTGCATTCCACATTCCATTCAAAATTCCATTCCACATTCCATTTGATTGCATTCCACATTGCATTCAATTCCGTTCTACATTCCATTCCATTCCATTAAACAATCCTTTCCATTCCATTCCATTCCTTTACACATTCCATTCCAAATGAATTTCCATTCCACCTTCCATTCCACATTCCATTCCTCATTCCATTCCTTTTCATTCCACATTCCATTCCTGTTTCCATTTCATTTCTTTCCACAATCCATACCAAATTCCATTCCACAATCCATTCCACAGTACAGTCCATTCCGGAATCCATTCCACATTCCATTCAAACTTCCATTACATTTCACGTTGCATTCCACATTCCATGTCATTCCATTCCAGAGTCCATTCCATTCTATTCCACATTCCATTCCATTGCATTCCACTTTACATTCCTTTCCATTCCACATTCCACTCCATTTCATTTCACATTGATTCCATTCCATTCCATTCCATTCCACATTCCATTCCATTCCACGTTCCATTCCACTCCATTCCATATTCCATTCCACATTCCATTCCACTCCATTTCACATTCCATTATATTCCTTCCGTTCCATTCTACATTCCATTCCCATTCCATTTCACTTTCAATTGCAGGTTCCATTCCACGTTCCATTCCACGTTACATTCCACATTCCATGCCACATTTCATTCCAATCCATTTCATGTTCCATTCCACATTCTATTCCATTCCATTCCGCATTCAATTGCATTCCATTCCACGTTGTATTCCACATTCCACCCCATTGCATTCCACATTCCATTCCATTCCATTCCATTCCGCATTTCATACCATTCCATTCCATATTCCATTCCGTTGCATTCCACATTTCATTCCATTCCATTAAACATTGCCTTCCATTGCGTTCCATTCTACATTCCATTCTATTCCACATTCCATTCCATTCAATTCCACATTCCGATCCATTCCATTCCGTACCATTCCTTGTTCCATTCCATTCCGTGCCATTCCACATTCCATTCCATTCCACTCCACATTCCATTCACGTTCCATTCCACGTTCAATTCCGCGTTCCATTCTACATTCTATTCCGCGTTCTGTTCCTAGTTCCAATCTCTTACATTCTATTTTCTGTTCCACTTTCCATTCCACGTTCCACGTTCCATTACACTTTCCATTTCATGTTCAATTCCACTTTCCATTCTATTGCTTTCCACCGTCCATTCAATGCTCCATTCCACATTCTTTTCCATTCCATTCCACATTCCATTAAACATTCCTTTCCTTTCCATTCCACATTCCCTTCCACATTGCATTCCATTATATTCCACTTTGCATTCCACGTATCATTCCATTCCATTCCACACTCCATTCCCTTCCATTCCACGTTCCTTTCCATTACATTCCCATCCATTCTACATTGCATTCTATTCCACTACACCTTCCATTCCTCATTCCACTCCAATTCATTCCACATTCCATTCCACATTCCATTCCATTCCATTCCATGCCAAATTCCATTCTATTCCATTCCACACTCCATTCCTCATTGCATTCTATATTCCATTCTGTGCCATTCCACGTTCCATTCCAGTCCATTACACATTCCATTCCATTCCATTCCACAATCCATTCCATTCCACATTTCATTCCATTCCACATTCCATTCCACATTGCATTCCATTCCATTCCACATTTCATTCTTCATTCCATTCCATTCCCTTCAGCATTCCATTCCATTCCATTCAACATTCCATTCCATTACATTACTTTCCACCTTCCATTCCATTTCATACTGCATTTCATTCCATTCCATCATTGCATTCCACATTCCATTCCACTCCATTCGACATTGCATTGCACATTCCTTTCATTTCCATTCCGCATTCCATTCCATTCCATATTCCATGACACATTCCATTCCATTCCATTCCACATTCCATTCCACATTCTTTTTGATTCCATTCCACATTGCATTCCATTCCAGTCCACTTGCCACTCCATTGCATTCCACATTCCATAACATTCCAATCCACATTCCATTCATTCCCTTCCATATTCCGTTCCATTCAATGCCATTCCACATTCCATTTCCTTTCACCTTCCATTCCTTTCCATTCCACATTCCATTCCACTTTCAATTTCCCTATCCTTTCCATTCCATTCCACTTTGCTTTAAAGGTTCCATTTCACGTTCCATTCCACGTTCCATTACACTTTCAGTTCCAGATTCCATTCATTTCTATTCCAGTTTCCATTCCATATTCCATTCCACGTTCCATTCCACATGCCATTCAACATTCCATTGCACATTCCATTCCACATTCCGTTCCATGTTCCATTCCATTCCATTCCCCTTTCCATTACACGGTCCATTCCTTTCCATTCCACCATTCCATTCCACATTTCAATCCATTCCATTTCACATTCCATTCCGCATTTCATTCCAGAATCCATTCCACATTCCATTCCATTCCACGTTCCCTTCCACATTCCTTTCAACATTCCATTCTTTTCCACGTTCCATTCCACATTCCATTCCATTCCATTCCACATTCCATTCCACATTCTATTCCACATTAAATTCCACATTCCATTCCATTCCATTTCAAGTTCTCTTTGACCTTCCGTTCCACCTTCCATTCCAGATTCCATTCCAGTTTCCATTCCACACTCCTTTTCATTCCATTCAACATTCCATTCAACAATCCTTTACACGTTCCTTTTCACAATCCATTCCACATTCCATTCCATTCCATTTCACATTTCATTCCATTCCACGTTCCCTTCCACATTCCATTCCGTGTTCCACTCCACATACCATTACATTCCATTCCACCTTCCATTCCATATTCCATTCCATTCAATTCCACTTTCCATTCCACATTACATTCCATATTCCACTGAAGATTCCATTCTACATTCTATTCCATTCCATTCCACATTCCATTCCATTGCATTCCATTCTATTCCACCTTCCATTGCATGACATTCCATTCTGTATTCCATTCCATTACATTCCATATTCCATTCAATTACATTCCACATTCCTTTCCACATGCCATTCCTCATTATATTCCACGTTGACTTCCATTCCATTGCACATTCTATTCCATTCCATTCCACATTCCATTACAATTAATTCCACATTTCATTCCATTCCGTTGCATTCCACATTCCTTTCCATGCCATTCCGCATACCATTCCATTCCATTCTATTCCACATTCCATTCTATTACATTCCACATTTCATTCAATTACTTTCCACATTCCATTCCACATTCTATTCCATGTTGCTTTCCATTCTCTTCCATATTCTATTCCGTTACATTCCACGTTCCATTCCATTCAATTCTACATTCCATTCCATTTCATTGCATTCCACATTCCATTCCATTCAATTCCGCTTTCCAAAATATTCCATTCCATTATATTACACATTCCTTTCCATTACACTCCACATTCCATTCCCTTCAATTCCACATTCCCTTCCACATTCCATTCCACATTCTTTTCCACATTCCATTCCATTCCATTCAGCATTCCATTCCATTCTATTCCACATTCCATTCCTTATTCTATTCCTTTCCTTTCAACTTTCCATTCCACATTCCATTCCATTCCATTCCACATTTCATTCCACGTTCCATTCCATTTTCCAATGCACGATCCATTCCACATTCTGTTCGACATTCCTTTCAACGTTCAATTGCATTCCAATCCACTTTCCATTGCATTCTATTCCACATTGCACTTCACATTCTAATCCATTCACATTCTAATTCATTCCACATTCCAGTCAACATTTCATTGCACATTCCATTCCATTCCATTCCATGTTCCATTCCACGTTCCATTCCACGATACATTCTATTCCATTCCACATTCCATTTCACATTCCATTCCACCGTCCACTTCACTCTCCATTCCATTCCATTCCATTCCATTACACATTCCATTGCATTAAAATCCACATTCCATTCCATTTCATTCCACGTTGCATTCCGTTCCACATTCCATTCCATTCTGTTCCGCATTCCAATCCATTCCAATTCACATTCCATTCCATTACATTCCACATTCCATTCCAGGTTTCATTCCATTCCATTCTATGCCACATTCCATTCCATTCAATTCCACATTACATACCATTACATTGCGCATTCCATTCCACATTCCATTCAACATTCCATTCCACATTCCATTCCACAATCCATTCCATTCCATTCCACATTCCATTGCACATTCCAGTCAACATTCCATTCCATTCCACATTCCTTTCCAAATTCGGTTGCATTCCATTCCACATTCCATTCCATTCCACTCCACATTCCATTCCACATTCCATTACATTCCATTGCACATTCCATTGCACATTCCATTCCACAATTTATTCCATTCCACATTTTATTCCATTCCATTCGACATTCCATTCCACGTTCCATTCCATTCCACATTCCATTCCGCATTCCATTCCATTCCACTTTCCATTCAACTTTCCGTTAGACAATCCATTCCACATTCCATTCCAAACCATTCCACATGGCATTCTGTTCCATTGCACATTTCATTCCATTCCAAGTTCCATTCCATTCCACATTCCATTCCACATTCCACTCCATTCCATTCCATTCCACTCCACATTCCATTGCATTCAATTCCACATTACATTCCAGTCCATTCCCTATTCCATTCCACAATCCATATCCTTCCATACCACGTTCCATTCCACATTCCATTCCTCATTCCATTCCATTCGATGCCTTTCCATTCCATATTCCATTCCGCATTCCATTCCACATTCCATTCCATTCCATTTCACATTACATTCCACATTCCCTTCCATTCCATTCCATTCCACGTTCCATTCCACATTCCATTCCACATTCCATTCCGTTGCATTCCATATTGCATTCCTTTCCATTCCACATTTCATTCCATCCAAAATTTCATTCTATTCCATTCCATTCCATTCCACATTCCATTCAATTGCATTCCATTCCTTTCCATTCCATATTTCATTCCATTGCATTCCATTCCATTCCACATTCTATCCCACATTCCATTCCATTCAATTCCTTTCCATTCCACTCCATTCCACACTCTGTTCCGTTCCCTTCCATTCTTCATTCCATTCCATTCAATTCCAATACAAATTCCATTCCATTTCGTTGCACATTCCATTCCATTCCAATTCACATTCCATTCCATTCCACCCCACATTCCATTCCATATTCCTTTCCATTCAATCCCATTTCATTCCATTCCATTCCATTCCATATTCCATTCCATTTCATTCCATTCCATCCCATTCCATCTTCCACCTCATTCTATTCCATTCCATTTTCCATTCCATTCCATTCCTCATTCCATTCCATTCGATTCCACATTACATTTCATTCCATTTCACGTGCCATTCCATTCAATTCCATTCCATTCCACATTGCATTCCATTCCATTTCAAATTCCATTCCATTATTTTCCAAAATCAATTCCATTCCATTCGACATTCTGCTGAATTCCATTCCATTCCACATTCCCCTACATTCCTTTACAAATTCCATTCCACTTTCCATTCCACATTCCATTCCACATTCCATTCCATTCCATTCCTCTTTCCACTTCATTCCATTGCATTCCACATTCCTTTCCATTCCATTCCGCATGCCAATCCATTTCATTCCACATTCCAATCCATTCCATTTCACATTCCATTCCATTCCATTCAGCATTCCATTCCATATCGCATTCCATTCTATTACATTCCATTGCATTCCACATTCCATTCCATTCCATTCCATTCCACTTTCCTTTCCATTCCATTACTCATTCCATTCTATTCCATTCCACATTCCATTCCGTTCCATTTCAAATTATATTCCTTCCATTCCATTCTCTTCCTTTCCACATTCCATTCCATTCCATTCCACATTCCATTCCATAACTTTCCATTACAGATTCTATTCCACTCCATTCCTCGTTGCGTTCCACGTTCCATTACACATTCCATTGCATTTCATTCCACATTCCATTCCATTCAATTTCAAATTCCCTTCCATTGCATTCCACTCCATTCCATATTCCAATCCATTCCACTTCAAATTGCCTTTCCCTCCATTCCATCCCATTCCACAATCCGTTGCTTTCCATTACACATTACAATCCATTTCATTCCACGTTCCACTCCATTCCATTCCATGTTCCCTTCCACATTCCATTCCACTTTCCATTCCATTCCATTTCACATCCAATTCCATTCTATTAAACTTTCCATTCCACGTTTCATTCCAATCCATTCCATTTTCCATTCAACATTCCATTCCATTGCATTCCTCATTCAACTTCTTTCCTTTCCATTCCACATTCCACTCCATTCCATTCCACGTTCCATTCCACATTCCATTCCACTCCATTCCACTTTCCATTCCACAATCCATTCCATATTCCTTTCCACATTCCATTCCATTCCTTTCCGCGTTACAATCCATTCCATTCCATTGCATTCCACACTCCTCCCCATTCAATTCCACATTCCATTCCACATTCCACTCTATTCCATTCCACATTCCATTCCACATTCCTTTCCATTCAAATCCGCATTCCACTTCATTCCATTACAAATTCCATTCTATTCCATTCCACATTCTATTGCATTCCATTCCACCTTACATTCCACATTCTCCTCCATTCCATTACACATGCCATTACGCATTCCATTCCATTCCTTCCCACATCAATTCCATTCCATTCCATTCCACATTCCTCTCCATTTAATTTCACATTTCATTCCATGCCTTTCCACATTCCAATCCACATTCCATTCCATTCCATTCCATTCCACATTCCATTCCATTCCATTCCATTCCACATTCCATTGCATTGCATTCCACATTCCATTCCATTCCATTCCATTCCATTCCACATTCCATTCCATTCCATTCCATTCCATTCCATTCCACATTCCATTGCATTCCATTCCGTGCCACATTCCCTTTAATTCCATTCCACATTCCATTCAAAATTACCTTCCATTGCATTCCACATTCCATTCCTTTATATTAACTTCAATTCCAAATTCCATTCCACATTCCCTTCCATGCCTTTCCACTTTCCATGGCTTTCCATTCCATTCCATTCCATATTCCATTCGATTCCATTGTACATTCTATTCCATTCCATTCCACATTCCACCCCATTCCATACCACATTCGATCCCAATCCATTCCATTACATTCCTTTCCACATTCCATTCCATTCCTTGTCCCATTCCACTCCATTCCACATTCTATTCCTTTCCATTCAATATTCCATTCCACTCCATTCCACATTCCATTGCACTTCCCACCCACTCCATTCCACATTCCATTCCGTTCTATTCCATTCCATTCCACATTCCGTTCCATCCCATTCCATTCCATTCCATGTTCCATTCCGTTCCTTTCCACATTCCATTGCATTCCATTCCACATCCCATTCCATTCCTTTACATTCGCTTCCATTCCACATTCCATTCCATTCCGTTCCATTCCACAATCCATTCCATTCCATTCCACATTCCATTAAATTCATTTCCATTCCATTTCATTTTCCTTTGCATTCCATTGCACTTTCCTTTCCATTCCATTCCATTCCACAATCCGTTCCTTTCCATTTCACATTCCTTTCCATTCCATTACATTCCATTTAGCATTCCATTCCATTCCACAATCCATTCCAGATTCTATTAAATTCCATTCCACTTTCCATTCCACATTCAATTCCATTCCATTTAACATTCCATTCCATTCCATTCCACATTGCATTCCATTCCATTCCACGTTGCATTCCATTCCATTCCACATTCCATTCCAAATTCAATTCCATTCCATTCCAAATTCCATGCCATTCCATTCCACATTCCTTTCCATTCTATTGCACATTCCATGCCACATCGCATTCCACGTTCCATTCCACGTTCCATTCAATATTCGTTTCCATTTTCTACTCCAAGTTCCACTTCACCTTCCATTGCATTCCATTCCACATTCCATTCCACATTCAATTCAACGTTCCATTCCATTCCATTCCACATTCAATTCCGTATTCCATTCCGCATTCCATTCCACATTCCATTCAACGTTCCATTCCATTCCATTCCACATTCCATTCCACGTTCCATTCCCTTCCAATCCACATTCTATTCCTCATTCATTTTCACGTTCCATTCCATTCCGTTCCACATTCCATATCACATTCCATTCAATTCCATTCCACATTCCAGTCCACATTACATTCCCTTCCATTCCACATACCATTCCATTCCTTCCACATTCCAATCCATTCCACTCCACATTGCATTCCACATTCCATTTCATTCCATTCCTCATTCCATTCCATTCCATTCCTCATTCCATTCCATTCCATTACATTACATTCCGTTAAACATTGCATTCCAAATTCCCTTCCATTCCATTCTGCATTCCATTGCTTTCCATTCCATTCCATTCCATATTCCATTCGATTCCATTCTACATTCCATTCCATTCCATTCCACATTCCACTCCATTCCATTCCACATTCCACTCCATTCCATTACACATTCCATTCAATTCCTTTCCACTACATTACATTGCTTTCCACATTGCATTCCATTCCTTATTCCATTCCATTCCATTCCATATTCCATTCCTTTCCATTGCATATTCCATTCCATTCCATTCCACATTCCATTCCACATTAACATCCATTACATTCCACATTCCATTCCTTTCCATTCTGTTCCACATTCCATTCCATTCCATTCCACATTGCATTCCAAATTCCCTTCCATTCAATTCTGCATTCCATTCCATTCCATTCCATTCCATTCGTTTCCATTCCCTTCCATTCCACATTCCATTCCATTGCATTCCATTCTGCAATACATTGCATTCCATTCCACATTCCATTCCATTCAATTCCATTCCATTGTACATTCCATTTCATTCCATTCCATTCAATTCCATTCCATTGTACATTCCATTTCATTCCATTCCATTGCATTCCATTCCATTCCAATGCATTCCATTCCACATTCCATTGCATTCCATTCCACACTCCAGTCCATTCCATTCCATATTCCATTCCGCATTCCACTCCATTCCATTCCAAATTCCATTCAACATTCCATTCCTCATTCCATTCCAATCAATTGCACATTCCACTCCTTTCCATTCCATTACATATTCCATTCCGTTCCACTCCACATTCCATTCGAAATTCCACTCGATTCCATTCCATTCCATTCCATTCCACATTCCATTCCGCATTCCATTGCATTCCATTCCATATTCCATTCGAAACCATTGCACATTCCACTCCATTCCATTCCGTTTCACTTTCCATTCCATTCCACTCCAGATTCCATTCCAAATTCCATTCCTTTCCATTCCATTCCATTCCCTGTGCCATTCAGCATTCCATTCCATTCCCCATTCCTTTCTATTCCATTCCTCATTCCATTCCATATTCCATTCCATTCTCATTCCATTTCATATTCCTTTCCAACATACATTCCACGATCCATTCCACGTCCGATTCTACGTTCCATTCCGTTCCATTCAACATTCCATTCCACATTGCATTCCATATCATTCCACATTCCATTCCACATTCCATTCCATTCCATTCCATTCCACATTCCATTCCATTCCATTCCACACTCCTCTCCATTCCATTTCATATTCCATTCCACAATCCAATCTATTCACATCCTCATTCCATTCCACATTCCATTCCGCATTCCTTTCCATTCCTATCCACTTTCCGTTTCATTCCATTACAAATGCCATTCCATTCAATTCCACCTTCCATTGCATTTGATTGCACTTTCCATTCCACATTCCACTCCTTTCCTTTCCACATTCCATTACAAATTCCATTCCATTCCTTTCTACTTCAATTCCTTTACATTCCATTCCACATTCCTTTCCATTCAATTTCACATTTCATTCCATTCCATTTCATATTCCATTCCACATTCCATTCAATTCCATTCCATTCCAAAATTCCTTTCCATTCCACTGCAAATACCATTCCATTCCTTTCCACATTCCCTTCCATTCCATTCCACTTTCCATTTAAATTCCCTTCCATTCCATTACACATTCCTGTCTTTTCCATTCCATTCCATTCCATATTCCATTCTATTCCATTCTGCTTTCCATTCAATTCCACATTCCACTCCATTTTTTCCACAGTCCATTCCATTCCATTCCATTACGTTTCTTTTCACATTCCATTCCATTCCATCTGCCTTTCCATTCCATTCCACATTCCATTCCTTTCCATTCAATATTGCATTCCATTCCATTCCATATTCCGTTCCACATTCCCATTCATTCCATTCCACCTACCATTCCTTTCACTTCCATTCCATTCCACATTTCATTCCATTCCATTCCATTCCACATTCCTTTGCATTCCATTCCACGTTACATTGCATTCTGTTCCACATTCCATTCCATTCGTTTCCATTCCCTTACAACCCACATTCCATTCCATTCCGTTCCATTCCGCAATCCTTTCCATTCCATTCCACATTCCATTCCATTCAATACCATTCCATTGCACTTTCTATTCCATTTCATTCCATTCCACATTCCATTCCTTTCCAATTCACATTCCATTCCACTCCGTTCCAACCCATTTAACATTCCATTCCATTCCACATTCCATTCCAGATTCTATTCCTTTCCATTCTACATTCCATTCCACATTAAATTCCATTCCACTCCATTCCACGTTGCATTCCATTCCATTCCAGGTTGCAATCCATTCCATTCCACATTCCATTCCTAATTCAACTCCATTCCATTGCACATTTCATTCCATTCCGTTCCACATTCCTTTTCGTTCCATTCCACATTCCATGCCACATTCCATTCCACGTTCCATTCCATGTTCCATTCGATGTTCATTTCCACGTTCTACTCCACGTTCCACTTCAACTTCCATTGCATTCCATTCCACATTCAATTGCACATTCCATTCAACGTTCCATTCCATTCCATTCCACATTCCATTCCACATTCCATTCCGCATTCCACTCGACATTCCACTCAACGTTCCATTCCATTTCATTCCACATTCTATTCCACCTTCCATTCCATTCCGTTCCCCATTTCATTCCACATTCCACTCCACGTTCAATTTCAGGTTCCATTCCTTTCCAATCCATATTCCATTCCAAATTCCTTTCCATTCCATTTCAAATTCCATTTCACTTTCCACTCCTTTCCTTTCCGCATTCCATTCCAAATTCCATTCCATTCCATTCCACATTCCATTCCACTTTCCATTCCATTCCATTCCACATTCCATGCCATTCCTTTCCATTCCGTTCCATTCCATTCCATTCCACATTGCATTCCAAATTCCCTTCCATTCCATTCTACATTCCATTCTTTTCCATTCCATTCCACTCCATTCCTTTTTCCATTTGATTCCATTCTACATTCCATTCCATATTCCGCTCCATTCCATTCCACATTCTGCTCCATTCCATTCCATCTTCCATTCCATTCCATTCCACATTCCATTTCTTTCCATTCCACATTCCATTCCATTCCACATTCGCATCCATTCCATTCCACATTCCATTCCTTTCCGTTTCATTCCATTCCACATTTCATTACATTACATTACATTCCCCATTCCATTCCTTTCCTTTCCACATTCCATTGCATTCCATTCCGCATTCCATTCCTTTCTTTTCTATCCCCTTTCTTCCACATTCCATTCCATTCCATTCCATTCTTCAATCCATTCCATTCAATTCAATATTCCATTCCATTTAATTCCATTCCATTCAACATTGTGTTCCACATTCCATTGAGTTTCATTTCACATTCCATTCCATTCCATTCCATTTAACATTCCATTCCATTCCACATTCCATTCAAAGTTCCATTCCATTTAACATTCCATTCCATTCCACATTCCATTCCAGATTCCATTCCATTCCATTGTACATTCCATTCCACATTCAATTCCATTTCATTCTATATTCCGTTCCGTATTGCATTCCATTGCATTCTACATTGCATTGCCTTCCATTCCACATTCCATTCCAAATTCAAATCTATTCCATTCCACATTCGATTCCACATTCCTTTCCAATCCATTCCGCGTTCCATTCCACATTCCATTCCACATTCCATTCCATATTGCATTCCACGTTCCATTCCAGGTTCCTTTCCACGTTCCACTCCACGGTCCTCTCCACATTCCATTCCACTTCATTCCACATTCCATGCCACGTTCCATTCCACATTCCACTAAACGTTCCATGCCATGTTCCTTTCCACGTTCCACTCCACGTTCCACTCCACCATCCATTCCACGTTCCTTTCCACGTTCCACTCAACGTTCCACTCCACCATCCATTCCATTCCATTCCACATTCCATTCCATACTCCATTCAAGGTTCCATTCCATGCCATTCCTCATTCCATTCCACATTACATTCCACACTCTGAAAAATATTCCATTACATTACATTCCACATTCCATTCCACATTCCATTCACGTTTCCATTCCATTCCATTCCGCATTCCATTCCAGATTCCATTCCATTCCACTCCACATTCCGTTCCACATTCCATTCCACATTCAATTCCACGTTCCATTCCATTCCATTCAACGTTGCATTCCACATTCCATTGCATTCCATTCCATTCTTCATTTTACTGCGTTACATTCCACATTCCATTCCATATTCCATTCCATTCCATTGCACCATCGACATCATTCAATTCCATTGCACATTCCATTCCATAGCGTTCCACATTCCATTCTATTCCATTTCACATTCCATTCCATGCCATTTCATATTCCATTCCATTACCTTCGAAAATCCATTCCATTCCATTCCTCATTCCACTCCATTCCCTTCCATTTCACATTAAACTCCATTCCATTCCAAATTCCATTCCACTTTCCATTCCAGTTTCAATTCAACTTTCCATTACACATTCCATTCCTTTCCACCTTACACTACATTCCATTCCATTCCACATTCCTTTCCATTCCATTCCACATTCCAATCGATTTCATCCCACATTCCATTCCATTCCATTTCACAATCCATTCCATTCCATTCAGCATTCCATTCCACATTCCATTCCATTCCATTCCATTCCACATTCCATTCCATTGCATTCCACATTCCTTTCCATTCCCTTTCACATTTCTTTCCATTCTATTCCACAGTCCATTCCATTCCATTTTAAATGATATTCCATTCCATTCCATTCCCTTCCATTCCACTTTCCATTCCATTCCATTACACTTTTCATTCCATAACTTTCCATTACATATTTCATTACACTCCATTCCGCGTTCCATTCAATGTTCCATTACAAATTCCATTCCATTCCATTCCACATTGCATTTCATTCCATTTCAAATTCCATTCCATTGGAATGTGAAATGGAACGTGGAAAGGAATGGAAAGTGGAAATGAATGGAAGGGAAAGTTTAATGGAATGGAATGTGGAATGGAATGCAATGGAATGTTGAATGGAATGTGGAGTGAAATGTGGAATGGAATGTGGAAAGCATCGTGGAAAGGAATGGAATGTGGAATGGAAATTGGTATGGAATGGAATGGAACGTAGAATGGAAGGTGCAATGAAACACGGAATGGAATGGAATGGAAAGTGGAATGAAAAGGAATTGAATGTGGAATGGATTGTGGAATGGAATGGAATGGAATGGAATTCAATGTGGAATGGAATTGAATGCAATGTAGAATGGAATGGAATGGAATGGAATGTGGAATGAAATGGAATGTGGAACGGAATTTGGAGAGGACTAGAACGTGGAATGGAATGTGGAATACAATGTGGAATTGAATGGAATGGAATGTGCAATGGAATGTGGAATGGAATGTGATGGAACGTGGAAAGGAACGTGGAATGGAATGTAGAATGGAATGTGGAATATAATGTGGAATGTAATAGAATGGAATGTGTAATGGAATATATTGTAATGGAATGGAAAGTTGATGGGAACCTAGAATGGAACGTGGAATGCATTGAAGAATGAAACGTGGAATTGTGCAATGCAATATGTGAAATACAATGTGGAATGGAACGTGGAATGAAATGGACAAGAAAGTGGAATGGAATGTGGAATGGAATGCGCAATGGCACAAGGAATGGAAATGGAATGGAAAGTGGAATGGAATGGAATGCAATGTGGAATTAAAAGTGGAATGGAACGTGGAATGGAATGGAATGGAATGGAATGTAGAAAGGAATTGAATTAAATGTGGAAAGTAAGGAGGACAGGAATGGAATGCAATGTGGAAGGGATTGTGGAATGGAATGGAATGGAACGTGGAATTGATTCTGGAATGGAATCTGGAATGGACAGTGGAATGGAATGGAATTGCTCTTGCAATGGAAAGTGGAAAAGAATGTGGACTGGAGTGGAATGGAATGTGGAATGGAACGTGGAATGGAATCAAATGGTATGTAGATTGGAATGAGTAATGGAATGTGGAATGGAATGTGGAATGGAATGGAATGGAATGGAATGGAATGTGGAATAGAATGTGGAATGGAATGTGGAATGGAAAGTGGAATGCAATGTGGAAGGGAACGTGGAATGGAATGGAATGGAATGAAATGTGGAATGGAATGGAATGTGGAATGGAAACGAATGGAACGTGGAATGGAATGTGGAATGGAGTGGAATGGAATGTGGAATGGAATGGATTGGAATGGAATGGAAATTGAAATGGAATGGATTGGAATGGAATTTGAAAATGAATGGAACGGAATGCGGAATGGAATTGAATGGAATGTGGAATGGAATGTGGAATGGAATTAAATGGAATATTGAATGGATTATGAAATGGAATGGAATGAAATGTGGAATGGAACGTGTAACGGAACGTCAAATGGAACGTGGAACGCAACGTGGAATGAAACGTGGAATGGAATGGAATGGAACGTGGAATGGAAAGTGGAATGGAAAATGGAAATGAATGCAGTGCAATGTGGAATGGAATTGAATGGAATGTTGAATGGAAACGACTGGAATGTAGAATGCAGTGGAATAGAATCTGGAATGGAATGTGGAATGGAATGGAATGGAATGTGGACTGCAACGGAACGGAATGGAATGGAAGGTGGAATGGAATTGAATGGAACATAGAATGGAATGTGGAATAGAAGGGAATGGAATGTGGCATGAAACCTGGTATGGAATGGAATGGAATGTTGTATGGAATGGAATGGAATGTGGAATGGAATGGAATGGAATGTGGAATGGAATGTGGAATGGAACGGAATTTAATGGAATGGATTGTGGAATGAATTTGAATGCAATGTGGAATGGAACGGAATGGAATGCACAATGGAATGTGGAATGGAATGGAATGGAAAGTGGAATGGAAAGCGGTATGGAATGGAACGGTATGTTGAATGCAATGGAATGGAGTGGAATGTGAAATGGAATGGAATAGAATGTGGAATGGAATGGAATGTGAAAAAGAATGGAATGGAATGGAATGTGGAATGGAATGGAATATGAAAAAGAAAGGAATGGAATAGAATGTGGAATGCAATGCAATGTGATGGAATTTAATGGAATGGAATGGAATGCAATGAAGGCAATGCAGAATGGAAGATGGAATGGAATGTAAACGAACGTGGAATGGAATGGAATGCAATGTAATGTGGAATGCAATGGAATGGAATGTGGAATGGAATGCAATGGATTGTGGAAAGGAATGGAATGGAATGTGGAAGGGAATGGAATGGAATATGGAAGGGAATGGAAAGGAATGTGAAAAGGAATGGAATGGAATGTGAAATGGAATGGAATGGAAAGTGAAATGGAATGGAATGGAACGTGGAATGGAATGGAATGGAATTTGTAATTGAATGGAATGGAAGGGATGTGGAAAGGAATGGAATGGAATGGAATGTGGAATGCAATGTACAATGGAATGTAGAATGGAATGCAAAGGAATTTGGAATGGAATTGTATGGAATGTGGATTGGAATGGAATGCAATGTGGAATGTGGAATGGAATGGAATGGAATGTGGAATGGAATGGAGTGGAATGTGAAATGGAATTTGGAATGGAATGGATTGGCGTGTGCAATTGAATGGAATGGAATGTGAAATTGAATGGAATGGAATGTGGAATGGAATGTGGAATGATATGGAATGGAATGTGTAATAAAGTGTATAATAGAATCTAATGGAACGTGGAATGCAAGGTGGAATGGAAGGTGGAATATAATGTGGAATGGAATGTGGAATGGAGTGGAATGGAATGTGGTATATTATGGAATGGATTGTGGAAAGGAGTGGAATGGCATGTGGAATGAAGTGGAATGGAAAGTGGAATGGAACGGGATGAAACGTGGAATGGAATGTGGAAGGGATCATGGAATGGAATGTGGAATGGAATGGAAAGCAGTGGAATGGAGTTTAAAATGGAATGGAAGGAAATAATTTGAAATGAAATGTAACGGAATGTGGAATGGAATGCATTGGAAATTGGAATGGAATGGAGTGAAGTGGAAGGTGGAATGCAACGGAATGGAATGTGAAATGCAATGTGGAATGCAATGTGGAATGGAACAGAATGTAATGCGGAATGGAATGTCAAGTGATATGGAACGGAATGTAGAATGGACTGTGGAACGGAATGGAATGGAACGTGGATTCGAACGTGGAAGGGAACATGGAGTGAAACGTGGAAAGGAACTTGGAATGGAACGTGGAATGGAACGTGGAAGGCATTGCGGAATGGAATGTGGAATTTAATGGAATGGAATGGTGAATGGAATGTGGAATGGAATGGGGAATGGAATGCAATGGAATGTGCAACGGATTGTGGAATGGAATGTGGAATGCAATGGAATAGAATGTGGAATGGAATAGGCAAACGAACGGAGTGGAATGTGGAATGGAATATGGAATGGAATGTGGAAAAGAACGGAATTGAATGTGGAATTGAATGTGGAATGGAATGTGGAAGGGAACCTGGAATGGAACGAGAATTGGAAAGGATTGGAACGTGGAATTGAATGTGGAATGGAATAGAATGGAATGTGGAACGGAACAAGGAGTGGAATAGAATAAAATGTGGAATGGAATGAAATGGAATGTGGAATGGAATCTGGAATGGAATGGAATGAAATTTGGAATGGAATGCTCAATTTAATGTTCAATGGAATGTGGAATGGAAAGTGGAATGGAAAATGGAATGGAAAGTGGAATGGAAAATGGAATGGAAAGTGGAATTCAACGTGTAATAGAATGTGGAATGGAATAGAATGTAGTGTGGAATGCAATGGAATCCAATGGAATGGAATGGAATGTGGAATGGAATGGAATGGAATGTGGAATGGAATGGAATGGAATGTGAAATGGAATGTTGAATGGAATGGAATGGAATGGAACGTGGAATTGAAGATGGAATGCAATGGAATGGAATGTGGAATGGAATGAAGAATGGATTGTGGAATGCATTGTGCAGTGCAATGGAATGGAATGTGGAATGGAAGGGAATGGAATGGAACGTGGAATGGAAGGTGGAATTGAATGGAATTTAATGAGGAATAGAATGTGAAATGGAATGGAATGGAAAGGAATGGAATGTGGAATTGAAAGGAATGGAATGTGGAAAGTAATCGATTGGAATGTGGAGTGGAATGGAAAGGTATTGAATGGAATGTGGAATGCAATGCAATGGGATGGAATGGAATGTGGAATGGTATGGAGTGATATTTGGAATGGAATGGAATGGAATGCGGAATGGAATGGAATGGAATGAAATGAGGAATTGAAGTTGTAGTGGAATGGAATGGGATGTGGAAAGGGAAGTGGAAAGGAGTGGAGTGGAATGTGGAATGGAAGGTGGAATTCTATGGAATGGATTGTGGAACGGAATGGAATGAAACGTTGAATGGAAGGTGGAATGGAATGGAACGGATTGTGGAATGGAATGGAATGGAATGTGGAATGGAAAATGGAATGGAAAGTGGAAAGCAACATGGAATGCGATGTGGAGTGGAATGTGGAAATGAATGGAATGGAATGTGGAATGGAATGGAATGGAACTTGGAATGGAATGGAATGGTACGTGGAATGGAAAGGAATAGAATGTGGAATGCAATGGAATGGTATTTAATGTGGAATGGAATGGAATGGAATGGAATAGAATGTGCAATGGAATGGAATGGAATGTGGAATGGAATGGAATGGTATGGAATGTGGAATGGAATAGAATGGAATGTGGAACGGAATGGAATGCAATGTGGAGTAGAATGGAATGGAATGGAATGTGGAATGGAATGCAATGGAATTGAATGAAATGTAATGGAATGTGGAATGGACCTAGGAATGGAAGTTCGAGTGGAATGGAATGGATTGTGGAATGGAATGGAATGGAACGTGGAATGGAAAGGAATGCAATATGTAATGGAAAGGAAGGTAATGTTGAATGCAATGGACTGTTATGGAATGTGGTATGGAATGGAATGGAAAGGAATGGAATGTGCAATTGAATGGATTAGAATGTGGAATGGAATAGAATAGAATATCGAATTGAATGGAATGGAATGTGGAGGGGATTGGAATGGAATGGAATGTGGAAAGGAAAGCAACGGAATAGAATCAAATGGAATGCAATGTGGAACGGAACATGGAATGGAATACAATGCAATGGAATGTGGAATGGAATGGAACATGGAAGGGAACGTGAAATGGAACGTCGAATGGAATGTGGCATATAACGTGGAATGGAATGTGAAATGGAATATGGAATGGAACGAAGAATGGAATGGAATGGAAAGTGGAATGGAATGTGGAATGGAATGTGGTATGGAACGTGGAAAGGAACCTGGATTGGAATGCAATGGAATGTCGAATGGAATGTTGAATGGAACGTGGAGCAGAAAGAGGAATGAAATGGAATGGATTGTGGAATGGAATGTGCAATGAAATGGAATGGATTCTGGAATGGAAATGAATGGAATGGAATGGAACGTGGAATGGAAGAGAAAGTAATGGAATGGAATGTGGAATGGAATGGAATGAGATACGTAACGGAATGTGGAAAGGGATTGAATGGAATGTGGAATGGAACGTGCAATGGAATGGAATGGAATGTGGAATGGAATGGAATGGAAAGTGGAATGGAACGTGGAAAGGAATGTAATGGAACGTGTAGTGGAATGGATTGGAATGTGGAATGGAACGTGTAATGGTATGGTATGTAATGTGGAATGCAATGGAATGAAACGTGGACTGGAACGGAATGCAATATGGAGTGGAAAGTGGAATGGCACGTGGAATGGATAGGAATGGAATGTAGAATGGAATACAATGGAATGGAATGTGCAATGGAAAGGAATGGAATGTGGAATGGAATGGAATGGGATGTGGAATGGAGTGGAATGGAATGTGGAATTGAACGTGGAATGGAGTGGAATGGAATGTGGAATTGAACGTGGAATGTATTGGAATGGAATGTGGAATGGAATGGAAAGGAACATGGAATGGGACGGAATGAAATGTGAAATGCATCGTCGAATTGAATGGAATGGAACGTGGAATGCTCTGGAAAAGAATGTGGAAGGGAACGTGGAATGGAATTTAATGGAACATCGAAAGAAATGGATTGGAATTTGGAATGGAATGAGGAATGCAAACTGCAATGGAATGGAATGTGGAATGGAATGTGGAATGGATTGTGTAATGGAATGGAAAGGAATGGAATGTGGAAAGGAATGGAATAGAATGAGGAATGGAATGGAATAATATGTGCAATGCAAAGAGGAATGGAATTTGAAATGGAATGGAATGGAATGTGGAATGGAATTTGGAATGGAATGGAATGAAATGTCGAAAGAAACGTGGAATGAAATGGAATGGATTGTGGAATGGAAAGGAATGGAATCTGGAATGGAACGTGGAATGGAATGGATGGTGCAATGCATTGTGCGATGGAATGGAATGGAATCTAGAATGGAACGAAATCTAGGATGGAATGTGGTATGGAATGAAATGCAATGTGGAATGGAACTTGGATATTGAATGTGGAACGGGACGTGGAATGGAATGGAATGTGGAATGGAACGTGGTAGGGAAAGTGTAATTGAATGGAATGTCTAACGCATACTGGAATGGAATTTGCAATGGAATATTGAATGGCCTGTGTAATGGACTGTGGAATGGAATGTGGAATGGAATGGACTGAAATGTGGAATGGAAAGTGGAATGGAATGGAATGGAATGTGGAATGGAAAGTGGAATGGAAAGGAATGGATTGTGGAATGGAATGGAATGGAAAGTGGAAAGCAATGGAATGGAATGTTGAATGGAAACTGGAATGGAATGGAATGGAATGTGAAATGGAATGGAATGGAATGGAATGTGGAATAGAGAGAAATATAATGTGTAATGGAATGTGGAACGGAATTGAATGTAATGGAATGTGGAATGGAATGTGCAATGGAATGTGGAATGGAATGTGCAATGGAAAGGAATAGAATGTGGAATGGAATGTGTAATGGAAAGGAATGGAGTGTGGAAAAGAATGTGGAATGGAATGGAATATAATATTGAATGGAATGTGGAAAGCAAAGGAATGGAATGCGCAATGGAAAGGAATGTGGAATGGAAAGTGGAATGGACTGCTATGAAATGTAGAATGGAATGTGGAATGGAATGGAATGGAATGTGGAATGGAATGGAATGGAATGTGGAATGGAATGAGAAATGGAATGGAATGGAATGTGGAATGGAATGGAATGGATGTGGAAAGGAATGTGGAATGAAATGGACTGGAATGTGGAATGGAATGTGGAAAAGAATGTGGAATGGAATGGAATGGAATGTGGAATGGAAAGGAATGGAATGGAATCGAATATGGAATGGAATGTGGAATGGAATGGATTGGAATGTGGTATGGAAAGTTGAATGGAAAGGAATGCAGCCTGAAATGGAATGTAATGCAATGTGTAAAGGAACGTGGAACAGAATGGAATGGAACGTTGAATGGAATACAACAGAACGTGCAATGGAGTGGAATGGAATGTGGAATGGAATGCAATGGAAAGTGGAATGGAATGGAATGTGGAACTGAATGTGGAATGTACTCGAATGGAAATTGGAACGGAATGGAATGGAATGGAACGGAATGTGCAAAGAAATGTGGAATGGAATGGAATGTGGAATGGAAATTGGAATGGAATGGAATGGAATGTGGAATGGAAAGTGGAATGCCCCGTGGAATGAAAAGGAACAGAATGCGCAATGGAATGGAATGGAATGTGTAAAGCTATTTGAGATGGAGTGGAGAGGAATGTGGAATGGAATGGAATGGGATGCGAAATGGAATGGAATGGAATGTGGAATGGAATGTGGATTGGAAATTAAATGGAATACAATGCAATGTCGAAATGAAAGTGAAATGGATTGGTATGGATTTTGAAATGGAATGGAATGGAATGTGGAATGGAATGGAATGTGGAATGGAATATGGAATTGAATGTAATGGAATGAGGAATGGATTGGAATGTGGATTCGAATGGAATGGAGTTGAATGGAATGTAGAATGTAAAGGAATGGAATGTAGAATGGAATGGAATAGAGTGGAATGTGACATGGAATGGAATTGATTGTGGAATGGAATGTGGAATGGAATGCAGTAGAATGTGGAATGAAAAGTAGAATGGAATGGAGTGGAATGTGAAATGGAGTGGAATGGAATGTTTAATTGTATGGAATGGAAAGGGGAATGGAATGTGGAATTGAATGGGATGGAATGTGGAATGGAAACTGGAATGGAAAGTATAAAGGAATGTGGAATGGAATGGAATGGAATGTGGAATGAATGGAACAGAATGTGGAATGGAATGCGGAATGGAATGGAATGCAATATGGAATGGAATGTGGAATGCAATGGAATGGAATATGGAATGGAATGTGGAATGGAAACGAATGGAACGTGGAATGGAATGTGGAATGGAGTGGAACGGAATGTAGAATGGAATGAAATGGAATTTGGAATGGAATGTGGAATGGAATGTGAAATGCAATGTGGAATGGAATGTGAACTGCAATGTGGAATGGAATGTGAACTGCATTATGGAATGGAATGGAATGGAATGTGGAACTGTATGTGGAATTGAATGGATTGGAATGTGGAGTGGATCATGGAATGGAATGTGGAATGGAAGTTGGAAAGGAACGTGGAATGGAAATGTATGCAATGTGGAATGGAATGCGGAACGGAATGAGGAATGGAAAAGAATGGAATGGATGGAATGGAATGGAATGTGGAATGGAATGTGGAATGGAATGTGGAATGGATAGTGGAATGGAAAGTAATGGAACATGGAATGGAATATGGAATGTTATGTGGGTTGGAACGTGGAATAGAATGAGGAATGTAATGGAAAGGAATGTGGAATGGAATGTGGAATGGAATGTGAAATGCAATGTGGAATGGAATGTGAACTGCATTATGGAATGGAATGGAATGGAATGTGGAGTGGTACGTGGAATTGAATAGAATGGAACGTGGAATGGAACGTGGAATGGAATGGAAAGAAACGTGGAATGGAAAGTGGAATGGAATGTGGACTGGAATGTGGAATGGAATGTGGAATGGAATGGAATGGAATGTGGAATGGAATGTAAAGGGTTGTGGAATGGAATGTGGAATGGAATGTAAAGGCTTGTGGAATGGAATGTGGGATGGAATGTAATGGTTTGTGGAATGAAATGTGGAATGGAATGTGGAAAGGAATGTGTAATGGAACGGAATGGAATGTGCAATGCAATGTGGAATGGAGTGTGGAATTGAATGTGGAATTGAATGGAATGCAATGTGGAATAGAGTAGAATGGAATGTGGAATAGAATAGAATGGAATGTGGAATGGAATGTGGAACGGAATGTGGAATGGAATGTGGAATGGAATGTGGAATGAATGTGGAATGGAACGGAATGGAATGTGAAATGTAATGTGGAATGGAATGGGGAACGGAGTGTTGAAAATAAAATGGAATGGAATGGAATGGAATGCAGAATGGAACGTGGAATGATATTGAATGGAACTTGGAATAGAACATTCAATGGAACGTGGAATGGAATGTGGATTGGAATGGAATGGAATGTGTAATGGAGTTTAATGGAACATGGAATGGAATGTAGAATGGAAGGCGGAATGGAAGGTGGAACAGAATATAGAATGGAAAGGAATGGAATGTGAAAAGTAATGTGGAATGGAATGGGGATCGGAGTGTTGAAAAGAAAATGGAATGGAATGGAATGGAATGCAGAATGGAACGTGGAATGATATTGAATGGAACTTGGAATAGAACGTTGAATGGAACGTGGAATGAATGTGGATTGGAATGGAATGGAATGTGTAATGGAATTTAATGGAACATGGAATGGAATGTAGAATGGAATGCGGAATTGAAGGTGGAATGCATTATAGAATGGAAAGGAAAGGAATGTGGAATGGAATGTGGAATGGAGTGTGGAATGGAATGTGCAATGGAACACAATGGAATGTGAAATGGAATGTGGAATGGAATGTGGAATAGAATGTCAAATATAATGGAACGGAATGTGGAATTGAACGTGGAATGGAATGGAATGTAACGTGGAATGGAATGTGGGATGGAATGGAATGGAATGTGTAATGGATTCTGGCATGGAATGTGGAAAAGAAAGCGGAATGGAATGGAGTGGAATGTGGAATAAAATGTGAAATGGAGTCTAATGGAATGTGAAATGGAATTTGGATTGGAATGATGAATGGAACGTGGAATGGAACGTGGAATGGAATGAGGAATGGAATGGAATGGAATGTGGAATGGAATGTGGGGTAAAATGTAACGGAATGTTGAATGGAATGGAATGGATTGTGGAATGGAATGTGGAAAGGAAAGTGGAATGGAATGGAATATGGAAATGTAAGTGGAATGGAATGCAATGTAATGGGGAATGGAACGCGGAATTTAGTTGAATGGACGTTGGAATGGAACATAGAATGGAAAGTGGAATGGAATATGAAATGGAATGTGGAATGGAATGGAAAGGAATGTGTAATGGAATGTGAAACGTATTGTGGAATGGAATGTGGAAATGAATCTGGAATGGAAATGAATGGAATGTGAAATTGAATTGAATGGAATGTGGATGGAATGTGGAATGGAATGGAAAAGAATGTGGTATGGAATGTGGACAGGAATGTGTAATGAAACGGAATGGAACTTGGAATGGAATGTCTAATGGGGAGTGGAATGGAATGTGGAAAAGAATGCGGAATGGAATGTGAAAAGGAATGTGGAATGGAAAGGAATGGAATGTTGAATGGAAAGTAGAATGGAGGGTCGATTGGAAAGGTGTGCAAAGTGGAGTGGAATGACAAAAGTAATGGAATGAAATGTGAAATGGAATGCGGAATGGATTGTGGAATGGAATGTCAAATGTAGTGGATTAGAATGTGGAATTGAATGTGGAATGCAATGGAATGGACCGTGGAATGGAATGTGGGATGGAATGGAATGCAATGTGGAATGGATTGTGGAATGGAATGTGGAATGGAATGTGGAATGGAATGGAGTGGAATGTGGAATGGAATGAGAAATGGAATGTAATATAATGTAATGGAATGTGAAATGCAATGTGGATTGGAATGTGGAATGGAACGTGGAATGGAAAGTGGAATGGAATGTGTAATGGAATGGAATGGAACGCGTAATGGAAAGTGGAATGAAATGTGGAATGCAATGGACTGGAATGTTGAATGGAATGTGGGATTGCATGGAATGCAACGTGGAATGGAAAGTGGAGTGGAATGGAAAGGAATGTGGAATGGAATCTGGAATGGAATGGAATGTGGAATGGGAAGTGGAATTGAATGGAATGGATTGTGGAATGGAACTTGGAATGGTATGGAATAGTACACGCAAGGGAACGAGGAAGGGAACGTGGAATGGAACGTGGAATGCAATGTGCAATGTAACGGGGAAAGGAATGGGCAATGGAATGTTAAATGGAAAGTGGAATGGAACGGAATGGAACGTGGAATGGAACGTGTAAAGGAATAAAATGCAACGTCGAATGGAATGTGGAATCGAAAGTGGAATTGAATGTAATGGAATGTGGTATGGAATGGAATGAAAGGTGGAATGGAAAGTGGAACAGAATGGATGCAACGCGGAATGGAATGTGGAAATGAATGTGGAATACAATGGAATGGAGTCTGGAATAGAATGGAATGAAACGTTTAATGGAACATGGAATGGAACGAGGAATGGAATATTTAATGGAAAGTGCAATGGAAGGTGGAATGGAATGGAAAGGAATGTATCATGGAACGTGGAATGGAATGTGGAATGGAACATTGAATGGGATGTGGAATGGAATGTGGAATGCAATGTAATGGAATGTTGAATGGAATGGAATGGAACATGCAATTGAAAGGAATGGAATGTGTAATGGAATGGAATGGAATGTGGAATGCAAACGAATAGTACGGAATATGCAATGGAATGCAATGGAATGGAATGGAACATGGAGTGGAAAGGGATGGAATGTGGAATGGAATGGAATGGAAAGTGGAATGGAATGCAAAGGAACGTGGAATAGAATATGGATTAGAATGTGGAATGGAATGGAATGGATTGTGGAATGGAATGGAAAGGAATGTGTAACAGAAAGGAACGGAATGAAATGGAATGCGGAATGGAATGGAATGGAATGTGGAATACAATGGAATGGAAAGGAATGTGGAATTGAATCGAATGAAAAGTGGTATGGAATGGGATACTATATGGAATGGAATGGAATGCAAAGTTGAAGAGAATGTGGGATGGTATGTGGAAAGGAATGTGGAATTCAACGGAATGGAATGTAGAATGGAATGTGGAATGGAGTGTGGAATGCAATGTGGAATGAAACGGAATGGAATGTGAAATGGAATATGGAATGGACACTGGAAAGGAATGTGGAATGCAAAGGAATGGAATGTGGAACGGAATCTGCAAAGGAATATGGAATGGAATGGAATGGATTCTGGAATGTAATGGAATGGAAAGTATGGAATATGGAACTCAATGGAATGGAATGTGGAATGGAACGTGGAAAAGAATGTCGAATAGAATGTGGAATGGAATGAGGAATGGAATGTGGAATGTAATTGAATTGAATGTGGAATGGTATGGAATGGTTTGTGGAATAGAATGGAACGTAATGGAATGGAATGCGGAGTGGAATTGAATGGAATGTGTAATGCAATTTAATGGATTGGAATGTGGAGTTGAACGGAATGCAATCTGTAATGGAGTGGAATAGAATGAGGAATGGAATGGAATGAATGTGAAAGAGAATGTGGAGTGGAATGTGGAATGGAATACAATGGAACGTGGAATGTAATGGAACGAATGTGGAATAGAATGGAATGGAATGGAATGTGGAATAGAATGGAAGGCAATGGAATGGAGTGCGTAATGGAATGGAAAGCAATGTGGAATGCAAGGGAATATAATGGAACGTGGAATAATATGTGGAATGGAATCTGGAATGGGATGTGGAATGTGATTGAATGGAGAGATGAATTTAAAGGAATGGAATGTGGAATAGAATGTAATGGAATGGAATGTGGAATATAATGGAATGCAATGGAATGGAATGTCAAATGGAATGAAATGGAATTTGGAATGGAATGTGGAATGGAATTTTAAGGAATGTGGAATGGAATGCAATGGAATGTGGAATCAAACGCGGAATAGAATGGAATGGACTGTGGTGTGGAACGTGGAATGGAACGTAATGGAATGGAATGTCGAATGGAATGGAATGGAGTATGGAATTGAATGGAATCTAATGAAATGTGGAATGGAATGGAATGGAATTTGGAATTTAATGAACGGAATGGAATGTGGAATGGAATGGAATGGAATGTGTAGTGGAATGCAATGGAATGAAATGTGGAATGCAATATGGAATGGATTGGGAGGCAAAGTGGTATGGACTGTCGAATAGAATGGAATGTAATGTGGAATGGAATGTGTAATGGAAAGGAATGGGGAAAGGAATGGATTGGAGTCTGGAATGGAATGGAATGGAAGCGAATGTGGGATCGAACAGAATGGAATGGAATGGAAAGGGGAATGGAATGGGGAATGGAATGGAATGGAATGGAATGGAATGTAGAATGGAATAGAATGGAATGTGGAATGGAATTTGGAATTGAATGGGATGGAATGTGGAACAGAATGGAATGGAATGGAATGTGCAATGGAATGGAATGGTATGGAATGGAGAATGGAATGAATGGAATGTGAAATGAAATGTTGAATGGAATGTAATGGAATGTGGAATGGAATGTGGATGGAATGGAATGGAATGTGGAATGGAAGGTTGAATGGAATTTATTGGAATGCGGAATGGAATGTTTATCGGAACAGAATGTGTAACTTAGTGGAAAGGAATGTGTAATGGAATGTGCAATGAAATGGGATGCAATGTGGAATGGAATGTGGTATGGAATGGAATGAAATGTGCAATGAAATGTGGAATGAAAAGGGCTGGAATGTAGAATAGAATGTGGAATGGAAAAGAACGGAATGTGGAATGGAATGGGGTGGAATGAGGAATGGAAAGTGGAATGGAAAGGAACGGAATGTGGAATGGAATGGAATGGAACGTAGAACGCAATGGAATAGAATGTGGAATAGAATGGAATGGAATGTGGAATGGAAAAGAAAGGAATGTGGAATGAAATTGAATGGAATGGATTGGAACGTGGAATGAAATGTAGAATGGTAAGTGGAATGGAATGTGGAATGGAATGAAATGGAATGTAGAATGGAATGGGGAATGGAATTGAATGAATTATGGTGTGGAAAGTGGAATGGAATGAAATGGAATGTGGAATAGAATGTGGAATAGAATGGTTTGGAATGTGGCATGGAATGTGTAATGGAATGTGGAATAGAATGTGGAATGGAATGGAATGGAATGTGGAACAGAATGTGAAATGGAAGGTGGAATGTAATGGAATGGAAGGTGGAATTGAATGGAATGGAATGTAGAATGGAATATGGAATGAAATGGAATGGAATGTGGAATGGAATGTGGAATGCAATGTGGAATGGAATGGAAAGGAATGGAACGTGTAATGGAACTTGGAATGGAACGTGGAATGGAAAGTGGAATGGAACGTGGAATGGAGAATGCAATGGAACCTGGAATGGAACGTGGAACGAATGTGCAATGGAACGTGGAATGGAACGTGCAATGGAACATGTAATGGAATGAGGAATGGAATGTGTAATGAAATCTCGAAAAGAATGGAATGGAAAGTGGAATGGAATGTGGAATGGAATGCGGAATGCAATGTGGAACGGAATGGAATAGAATGGAACTTTTAATGGAACCTGGAATGGAATATGGAATCGAAAGTGGAATGGAACGCGAAATGGAACGTGGAATGGAATGTGGAATGGAACGTGGAATGGAACGTGGAATGGAACATGGAATGGAACGTGCAATGGAAAGTGGAATGCAATCTGGAATAAAATGGAATGCAAAGTGGAATGGAACGTGGAATGCAATGGAATGGAACGTGGAATGGAATGAAGAATTGAACGGGATGGAATGTGGAATGGAATGGAATGGAATAAGGGATGGAATGGAATGGAAAGTGGAATGCATAGTGGAATAACATAGAATGGAACATGGAATGGAAATGAATGGAAGGTGGAAAGGAATGGAATGGAACGTGAAATGGAATGGAATGGAAACCAATGTGGAATTGAATGGAATGTGGAATGGAATGGAATGGAATGTGGAATGGAAATGAAAGAATATGGAATGGCATGGAATCTGTAATGGAATACAATGGAATGTAGAATGGACTGGAATGGATTGTGGATTGCAATGGAATGGAATGGAATGAAGAAATGTATGTGGAATGGAATGGAATGGAATGTGGAATGGAATGTAACGGAATGTGACGTGGAATTTGGAATTGAATAGAATGGAATGTGGAAGGGAATGGAATGGAATGGAACGTGGAATGAAATGAAATGGAACGTGGAATGGAATGGAATAGAAATTGGAATGGAATGGAATGGAAAGTGGAATGGAATGGAATGGAAAGTGGAAACGAATGGAATGGAGTGGAATGTGGAATAGAATAATATGTGGAATGGAAAAGAATGGAACATGGAATGTAATGGAATGTGGAATGGAATGTGGAGTGGAAGAGAGTGAAATGTGGAACTGAATGTGTAAGGCAATGGATTGGAATGGAATGGAATGTGGAATGGAAAAGAAAGGAATGAGGAATGGAATGGCATGGAATGTGGAGTGGAATAGAATGGAATGGAATGCGGAATGGAAAGTGGAATGGAATGTTTAATGGAATAAGGAATGGAATGGAACGGAATGTGGAATGAAATGTGCAATGGAATGGAATGGAATATGGAATGGAATGCAATGGGATACAATGCGGAATGAAATGCAATGGAAAGTGGAATGGTATCCAATTGAAAGGAACTTGGAAAGGAAAGTGGAATGCAATGGAAAGGATCGCAGAATGGAATGCAGAAAGGAATGAAACATGGAATGGAATGTGGAATGGAATGTTGAATGGAATGTGGAATGGAATGTTGAATGGAATGTGGAATGGAAAGCAAAGGTATCCAGAATGGAACGTGGAAAGGAATGGAAGGTGGAATGGAATGTGGAATGGAATGAAATGGAATGGAGTGTGGACTCGAATGGAATGGAATGGAATGTAGAATGGAAAGTGGAATGGAATGGAATGCAAAGTGGAATGGAATGTGTAATGGAATGGAATGGAATGTAGAATGGAATGTGGAATGGAATGGAAAGGGATGTGGAATGGAATGTAAAGGAATGTGGAATGGAACGTGGAATGGAATGTGGAATGGAATGAAATGGAATGTGGAATGGAATGCAATGGAATGCGGAATGGAATGTGGAATAATCCAATGGAAAGGAATGTATAATGGATTGTGGTATGGAATGTGGAATGGAATGGAATGGAATGCATTGAGGAATGGAATGTAAAGGAATGTAGAATGGAATCGAAAGGAATTTGGAAAGGAGTGGAATGGAATGCAATGTGGAATGGAATGGAATGCTATATAATGTTGAATGGAATGGAAGTAGTGTGGAATGGAAAGCAATGGAAGGTGGAATGGAATGGAAAGGAATGTGGAATGGAATGTGGAATGGAATGGAACGGAATGGAATTGAAGTTGGAATGGAATGGAATGGAATGGAAGATGGAATGGAATGGATTTGAATCTGGAATGGCATGGAATGGAATGTGGAATGGAATGGAATGGAATGCAATGTGCAATGGAATGGAATACAATGCTGAATGGAATAGAATGGAATGTGGAACACAATGGAATGGAACGAAATGTGGAATGGAATGGAATGGAATGGAATGAAATGTGGAATGGAATAGAATGAAATGTGGAATGCAATGCAATGAAATGTAGAATGGAACAGAATGGAATGTGGAATCGAATATAATGGATTGTGGAATGGAATGTGAAATGGAATGCAATGGAATTGAATGGAATGTGGAATAGAAGGGAATATAATGTGGAATGGAAAGGAGTGGAATGTGGAGTGGAAAGGAATGGAATATGGAAAGGAATGGAATGGAGTGGAATCTAGAATTGAATGGAACTGAATGTGGAATGGAAAGGATTGGAATGTGAAATGGAATATAATGGAATTTGGAATGGAATTTCGATTTGAATGGAAAGGTATGGAATGGAATGTGGAATGGAATGGATAGTGGAAGGAAGGTAATGCGGAATGGAATGGAATGGAATATGGAATTGAATGTAATGGAATATGTAATGGAATGTGCAATGCAATGGAATGTGCAATGGAAAGGAATGCAATGCGTACTGGAAATGAATGGAATGCAATGTGCAATGGAATGCAATGGAATGTGGAATGGAATGGAATGGAATGGAATGGAATTTGGAATGGAATGAAATGGAATGCAATGTGCAATGGAATGGAATGCAATGTGGAATGTAACATAAGGGAGTGTGGAATGGAATGGAATGTGGATTGGAATGTGGAATGGAATTGAATGAAATGGAATTGAATATGTAATGGAATGTAATGGAATATGGTATGGAATGGAATGGAATGGAATAGAATGTGGAATGGAATGGAATTGGATGTGGAATGGAATGGAATGGAATGTGGAATGGAATGGAATGGAATGTGGAATGGAATAGAATGGAATATGGAGTGCAATGCTGAATGGAATGGAATGAAATCTGTAATGGAATGGTAAGGAATGTGGAATGGGATGGAATGGGATTCAATGTGGAATGGATTGGAATGTAATCTGGAATGGAATGTAATGCAAAGTGGAACAGAATGGAATGGAATGTGGAATGGAATGTGTAATGCAATGTGGAATGGAATGGAATGGAATGTTGAATGGAATGGAATCGAATGTTGAATGCAATCTGGAGTGGAAGGGGATGGAATGGAATGTGGAATGGAATGGATTGGAAAGTGGAATGTAATGGAATGGAATGGAATTTGGAATGGAATGGAATTGAATGTGGAATGGAATGTCTAATAGAATGGAATGCAATGTGGAGTGGAATGGAGTGGAATGTGGAATGAAATGTGGAATGGAATGAGGAATGGAAATTGGTTTGGAACGTTGAATGGAAAGTGCAATGGAATGAGGAATGAAATCAAACGGAATGTGGAATGGACGGGAATGCAATGGAATGGAATGGTATGTGAAATGGAATGGAATGCAATGTGGATTAGAATGCCATGAAATGTGCAATGGAATGCAAGGAAATGTGGAACGGAATGTGAAATGGAATGAAATGGAATGGAATGGAAAGTGGAATATTATTGAAACGAATGGAATGTGGAATGGAATGGAATGGAATGGGGAATTGAATTGAATGTGTAATGCAATGTAATGTGGAAATTAATGGAGTGGAATCTGGAAACAATGGAAAGGAATGTGGAATGGAATGGAATGGAGCGGAAAGGAATGTGAAATGGAATTGAATACCTTGTGTAATGCAACATGGAATGGAACACGGAATGGAAAGTATATTGGAATGTGGAACAGAATCTGGAATGAAAGGGAATGGAATGGAAGGTAAAGTGGAAAGGAACTGAAGGGAATGGAATGGAATGTGGAATGGAATGGAATGGAATGTAGTGCAATGGAATAGAATGTATAATGTAATGTGGAATGGAACGTGGAAAGGAGTGGAACTGAACGTGGAATGGAATGAAATGGAATGGTATGGAATGCGGAATGGCGTGTGGAATTAAATGGAATGACGAATGCAATGGAAGGAAATGAGAAATGGAAAGTGGAATGGAATGTGGAATGGAATGGAATGTGGAATGGAATTGAATGGAATGTGAAATGGAATGTGGAATGGAATGGAATGGAATGTGCAATGGAATGCGGAATGGCATGGAATGAAATGTGAAAAGGAAAGTGGAGTGCAATGGAAAGGAACATGGAATGGAATGTGGAATAGAATGGAAATCAATGTGGAATGGAATGGAATGAAATATGAAATGGAATGTGGAGTTGAATGGAATAGAATGTGGAATTTAATGCATTGGAATTTGGAATGGAATGTGGAAAGAAATTGAATGGAATGTGGAAAGGAATGTGGAATGGAAAGTGGAATGGAACCTTGAATGCAATGGAATGGAACGTGGAATGGAATGTGCAATGCAATGTGGAATATAATGGAATGAAATGTGAAATGGAATGTGGAGTGGAATGGAATGGAATGTGGAATGAAATGCAAAGGAATGCGGAATGGAACGTGGAATGGAATGGAATGGAAGGGAGAACAGAATGTGGAATGCAATGGAATGGAATGTAGAATGGAATGTGCAATGGGATCTGCAATCAAATGGAATGAATTGTGAAATGGAACGCGGAATGGAATGGAATAGAACGTAGAACGGAATGTGGAATGGAATGGAATGGAGTGTGGAATGGAATGTGCAATGGAATGTGCAATGGAATGTGGAGTGGAATTGAATGAAATCTGAAATGGTATGTGCAGTGGAATGGAATGGAATGTTGAATGGAATGCAAGGGTATGTGGTATGTTATGTGGAATGGAATGGAATGGAATATGGAATGCAATGTTGAGAGGAATGTTGAGTGTAATGTGGAATGGAATGCGGACTATAAAGGAATGCAATGTCGATTTCAATGTGGAATGGAATGTGGAAAGGAAAGTGGAATGGAATGGAATAGAATCTGGAATGGAACGTAGAATTGACTGAAAAGGAACGTGGAGTGGAACGCGGAATGGAACGTGGAAGGGAAAGTGTAAGTGAATGAATTGTGAAATGGAATGTAAAGGAAAGTGGAATTGAAAGTGAAATGGAATGTGGAATGGAATGGAATGGAATGTGGAATGGAATGGAATGGAAAGTGGAATTGAATGTAAAGAAATGTAGAATGGAATGTGCAATGGAAAGGAATGTAATGGAATGCAACGTGGAATGGAATGGAATGGAATGCAATCTGGAATGGAATGAAATGGAATATGGAAAGGGATGAAATGGAATATGGAAAGGAATGTAATGGAATGGAATGTGTAATGGAATGGAATGCAGTGCAATTTGGAATGGAATGCAGGGGAATATGGAATGTAATGGAGTGGAATGTGGAATGCAATGGAATGGAACGCAATTTGGAATTTAATGGAATGGAGTGTGGAATGGAATGGAATGGAATGTGGACTGGAATGGAATGGAATTTGGAATAGAATGGAAGGGAATGTGGAATAGAAGGTGGAATGGAAGACAAAGGAATGTGGAAAGGAATGTGGAATGGAATGTGGAATGGAATGTGTAAGGGAACATGGAATCGAATGCAATGGAATGTTGAATGGAATGTGGAATAGAACGTGGAATGGAATGGAATGGAATGTGGAATGGAATGAGGAATATAATGTGGAATGGAATGTAGAATGGAATCAATTGGAAGATGGAATGGACCAGAATGAAACGTGGAATATAATGGGCAATGGAACGTGGAATGGAATGCAATGGAAAGTGGAATGGTGTGTGTAATGGAATGTGGACTGCAACCGAATGGAATGTGTTGGAATGTGGAATGGAGTGTTGAATGGAATGTGGAATGGAATGGAATGGAAAGTGGAATGTGCTGTGTAATGGAATGTGGAATGCAACGGAATGGAATGTGGAATGGAATATGGAATGGCGTGGATTTCAATGTGGAGTGGAACGTGGAAAGGAAAGTGGAATGGAACGTGGAATGGAATGTGAAATATAACGTAGAACGGAATGGAATGGATCACGGAATGGAATGTCTAATGGAATGGAATGGAACGTGAAATGGAATGTGGGTTGGAATGGAATGGAATGTGGAATGGAATGTGGAATGGAATGTGGAATAGCATGGAATGGAATGAGGAATGGAATGGTGTGTGTAATGGAATGTGGAATGCAATGGAATGTGGAATCGAATGTGAAATGGAATGGAATGGAATGTGGAATGGAATGGAATGGAATGTGGAATGGAATGCGGAATGCAATGGAAAGGAATGTGGAATGGAATGGAATGGAATGTGGAATGGAATGTTCAGTGGAATGTAGTGGAAATCGGAATGGAATATGGAAAGGAACGAAATGGAATGGAATGGAATGTGGAATGGAATGTAATGGATTGCAGAATGGATTGTATAATGGAAAGGAATGAAATGTGGAATGGAATGTTGAATGGAATGCGGAATGGGAAGTTGAATGGAATTGAACGGAATGTGGAATGCAATGTGGATTGGAATGTGGTATGGAAGGGAATGGAATGTGGAATGGAATGTGGAATGGAATGGAATGGAAAGTGAAATGAAACGTTTAATGGAACTTGGAATGGACCTTAGAATGGAAAGTGGAATGGAATGGAATTTGGAATGCAATGGAATGGAATGTCATATGGAATGTGGAACGGAATGCAATAGAAAGGAATGGAGTGGAATGTGGAATGGAAAGTGGAATGGAATGTGGAATGGAACTTACAATGGAATGGAATGAAATGTGGAATGGAAAGGAATGGAATGTGGAATGGAATGTGGAATGAAGTGTGTAATGGAAGGTTTAATGGAATGTGGAATGGAACAGAATGGAATGCAGAGTGGAATGTGGAGTGGACAGTTGAATGGTATGTGGAATGGAACGGAATGGGAAGTGCAATGGAATGTGGAAAGGAATGTGAAATGGAATGCAATACAATGTAGAATGGAACGTGGATTAGATCATGGATTGGTAAGGAATGGAACCTGGAATGTCATGTGGAATGGAATGTGGAATTGAACGGAATGGAATGTGGAATGGAACTTGGAATGGTATGCAATAGAACGCATAATGGAACATGGAGTTGAAAGTGGAGTGGAATGTGGAATGGAATGTGGAATGGAAATTGTAAAGGATTGTGCAATGGAACGTGGAATGGAACGTGGAATAGAATGGAATGGAACGTGGAATGGAATGGAATGGAATGGAAAGTGGAATGGAATGGGTTGGAATGTGGAATGGAATGGAGTGGAATGTAATGTGGAATGGAATGGAATGTAATGTGTAACGGAATGGAATGGAACATGGAATAGAATGTGGAACCGAATGTTGAATGGAAAGTGGAATGGAATGGAACAGAACGTGGAATAGAATGGAATGGAATGTGGAATGGATTGTGAAATGGAATGTGGAATGGAATGTTGAATGGAATGGAAAGGAATGTGGAATGGAATGTTGAAGGGAACATGGAATGGAATGGAATGGAATGTGGAATGGAATGTGGAATAGAATGTGGAAAGGAATGTGCAAAGGAGTGGAATGGAATGTGGAATGGAATGTGGAATGGAAAAGAATGGAATGTGGAATGGAACGAGGAATGGTATGCAATAGAACGCATAATGGAACGTGGAATGGAAGGTGGAGTGGAATGTGGAATGGAATGTGGAATGGCACTTGGAAAGGAATGTGCAATGGAACGTGGAATGGAACGTGGAATAGAATGGAATGGAACGTGGAATGGAACGTGGAATCGAATGTTGAAAGGAAAGTGGAATGGAATGGAATGGAACGTGGAATAGAATGGAATGGATTGTGGAATGGATTGTGAAATGGAATGTGGAATGAAATGTTGAATGGAATGGAAAGGAATGTGGAATGGAATGTGGAAGGGAACATGGAATGGAATGGAATGGAATGTGGAATGGAATGTGGAAGAGAATGTGGAAAGGAATGTGCAATGGAGTGGAATGGAATGTGGAATGGAACAGAATGGAATGAGGAATGGAACGTGGAACGGTATGCAAAAGAACGCATAATGGAACGTGGAATGGAAGGTGGAGTGGAATGTGGAATGGAATGTGGAATGGCACTTGGAAAGGAATGTGCAATGGAACGTGGAATGGAACGTGGAATAGAATGGAATGGAACGTGGAATGGAATGTGGAATCGAATGTTGAAAGGAAAGTGAAATGGAATGGAATGGAACGTGGAATAGAATGGAATGGATTGTGGAATGGATTGTGAAATGGAATGTGGAATGGAATGTTGAATGGAATGGAAAGGAATGTGGAATGGAATGTGGAAGGGAACATGGAATGGAATGGAATGGAATGTGGAATGGAATGTGGAATAGAATGTGGAATGAAATGTACAATGGAATGGAATGGAATGTGGAATGGAATGCGGAATAGAATGTGGAATGGAATGTGGAATGGAAGGGAATGGAATGGAAAGTGGAATGGAATGGGTTGGAATGTGGAATGGAATGTAATGGAATGGAATTTAGAATGGAATGGAATGGAATGCGGAACGGAATGGAATGGAATGGAATTTAGAATGGAATGGAATGGAATGTGGAACGGAATGGAATGGAACATGGAATGGAATGTGGAATGGAATGTTGAAAGGAAAGTGGAATGGAATGGAATGGAATGGAACGTGGAATAGAATGGCATGGATTGTGGAATGGATTGTGAAATGGAATGTGGAATGGAATGTTGAATGGAATGGAAAGGAATGTGGAATGGAATGTGGAAGGGAACATCGAATGGAATGGAATGGAATGTGGAATGGAATGTGGAATAGAATGTGGAATGGAATGTGCAATGGAATGGAATGGAATGTGGAATGCAATGTGGAATAGAATGTGGAATGCAATGTGGAATGGAAGGGAATGGAATGGAATGTGGAATGGACCGGAAAGGAATGTGGAATGGAACGTGGAATGGAATGTGGAATGGAACAGAATGGAAAGTGGAATGGGGTGTGTAATGGAATGTGAAATGCAATGGAATGGAAGTGGAATGGAATATGGAATCAGGTGTGTAAAATAATGTGGAATGGAATGGAATGGAATGAGGAGTGGAATATGGAATGGAGTGGAATGTAACGTGAAATGGAACGCGGAATGGAACGTTTAATGGAACGTAGAATGGAATGTGTAATGGAACGTGGAACAGAATGGAATGGATCGTGGAATGGATTGAGATGGAAAGTGGAATGGAATGTGGGATGGAATGAAATGGAGTGTGTAACGGAATGTGGAATGGCAAGGAATGGAATGTGAAATGGAAGGGAATGGATTGTGGAATGGAATGAAATGGAATGTGGAATGGAATGGAATGGAATGTGGAATGGAATGGAATGGATTGTGGAGTGGAATGTTCAATGGAATGGAATGGAATTCATTATGAAATGTGGAAAGGAATGGAATGGAATGGAATTAAATGTGGAATGGAATGTAATGGAGTGCGGAATGGAATTTATAATGGAAAGGAATGGAAAGCGGAATGGAATGTTGAATGGAATGTGTAATGGGAAGTAGAATGGAGTGGAATGGAATGTTGAATGGAATGTGGATTGGAATGTAGTTTGGAAGGAAATGGAATGTGGAATTGAATGTAGAATGGAATGACGAAAAGAAAGTGGAATGGAATGGAATGGAATGTGGAATGGAACATGAAATGGAATGGAATGGAAAGTGGAATGGAACGTGGAATGGAACATGGAATGGAAGGTAGAGTTGAATGTGGAATGGAATGGAATGGAATTTGGAATGGAATGGAATGGAATGTGGAATGGAATGTGGAACAGAATGGAATGGAATTTGGAATGGAATGGAATGGAATGTGGAACGGAATGTGGAACAGAATGGAATGTGGAATTTAAAGTGGAGTGGAATGTGGAATGGAACATGGAACGGAATGGAATGAAAAGTGCAATGGAATGCATTGGAATGTGGAATGGAATGTGGAATCTAATGGAATGGAATGTGAAATGAATTGTGGAATGGAATGTGGAATGGAATGTAGAATGGAACAGAAGGTAATGCGAAGTGGAATGTGCAGTGGAGTGTGCAATGGAATGTGGAATGGAAAGAAAAGGGAAGTGGAATGGAATGCGGAATGGAATGTGAAATGGAATGGAGTACAACGTGGAATAGAACATGGATTAGATGGTGGATTGGAATGGAATGGAATGTGTAAAAGAGTGGAATGGAATGTGTTAAATAATGGAATGAAATATGGAATGGGATTTGGAATGGAATGGAATGGAATGTGGAATTGACTGGAATGGAATATGAAATGGAATGTGGGACAGAATGTGAAATGCAATGTGGAATGGAATGTGGAACACAGTGGAATGGAACGTGGAATGGAATGGAATATAATGTGGAATGGAACATGGAATGGAACGTGGAATGGAACGTGGAAAGGAACATGGAATGGAATGTGGAATGTAAAATGGAATGGAATGTGAAATTGAACGTGGAAAGGAATGTGGAACCGTTTGGAACTCAATGCGGAATGTAATGTGGAATTAAGTGGAATGGAACGTGGAAGGCAACATGCAAATGAATGGAATGGACCGTGGAAAGGAATGGAATGAAACACGGAATGGGATGTGGAAAAGAACGTGAAGTGCAACGGAAAGTGGAATGGTGTGTTTAATTTAATGTGGACTGCAACCGAATGGAATGTGTCGGAATGTGGAATGGAGTGTTGAATGGAGTGTGGAATGGAATGGAATGGAAAGTGAAATGCGGTGTGTAATGGAATGTGGAATGCAACGGAATGGAATGTGGAATGGAATATGGAATGACGAGGATTGGGATGTGGAGTGGAACGTGGAAAGGAACATGGAATGGAACGTGGAATGGAATGTGAAATATAACGTAGAACGGAATGGAATGGATCATGGAATGGAATGTCTAATGGAATGCAATGGAACGTGAAATGGAATGTGGGTTGGAATGGAATGGAATGTGTAATGGAATGTGAAATTGAATGGAATGGAATGAGGAATGGAATGGTATGTGTAATGGAATGTGGAATGGAATGGAATGGAATGGGAAATCGAATGTGAAATGGAATGGAATGGAATGTGGAATGGAATGGAATGGAATGTGTAATGGAATGTGGAATGCAATGAAAAGGAATGTGGAATGGAATGGGATGGAAGGTGGAATGGAATGTTCAACGGAATGTAATGGAAATCAGAATGGAATATGGAAAGGAACGAAATGGAATGGAATGGAATGTGGAATGGAATGTAATGGATTGCAGAATGGATTGTATAATGGAAAGGAATGGAATGCGGAATGGAATGTTGAATGGAAGGCGGAATGGGAAGTTGAATGGAATTGAATGGAATGTGGAATGCAATGTGGATTGGAAGGTGGTATGGAAGGGAACGGAATGTGGAATGGAATGTGGAATGGAATGGAATGGAAAGTGAAATGAAACGTTGAATGGAACTTGGAATGGACCTTAGAATGGAAAGTGGATTGGAATGGAATGGAATGGAATTTGGAATGGAATGGAATGGAATGGAATGTCATATGGAATGTGGAACGGAATGCAATAGAAAGGAATGGAGAGGAATGTTGAATGGAAAGTGGAATGGAATGTGGAATGGAACTTGGAATGGAATGGAATGAAATGTGGAATGGAAAGGAATGGAAGGTGGAATGGAATGTGGAATGAAGTGTGTAATGGAATGTGTAATGGAATATGGAATGGAACGGAATGGAATGCAGAGTGGAATGTGTAGTGCAGAGTTCAATGGTATGTGGAATGGAACGGAATGGGAAGTGGAATGGAATGTGGAATGGAATGTGAAATGGAATGGAATACAATGTAGAATGGAATGTGGATTAGATCATGGAATGGAATGGAATGGAATATGGAAAGCAATGGATTGGAATGTGGGAAGCAATGTGGAATGGAACGAAATGGAATGTGGAAAGCAATAGAATGGAATGGAATGTGTAATTGTATGGAATACAATGAAATGTGAAGTGGAAATAGAATGTAATGTTTAATGGAATGGAATAGAAAGGAAAGTGCAATGGAATGTTGAAAGGAATGGAAAGGAACGTGGAATGGAATGTGGAAGGGAAGGGAATGAAAAGTTGAATGGAATGTGGAATGGAGCAGAATGGAATGTGGAACGCAAAGGAATGGAATGTGGAACGGAATGGAATGCAATCTGGAATGGAATGGAATGGAATGTGGAATGGAATGGAATGTGGATTGGAATCTGGAATGCATGGAATAGAATGGAATGTGGAATGGAATGGAATGGAATGTGCAATGGAATGTGGAATGCAATTGAATGGATTGTGGAAAGAAATGTGGAAAGGAATGGATCATGGAAAGTAATGGAATGGAATGTGGCATGAAAAGGAATGGAAGGTGGAATGGAAAGTGGAATGGAATGGAATGTGATTTGGAAAGGAATGGTTTGTCGAACACAACGTGCAATGCAAAGTGGAATGGATTGGAATGGAATATGGAATGTGGAATTGAACGGAATGCTATGTGGAATGGACTAAGGAAACGCTTGGAATGGATTGGTATGGAAAGTTGAATGGATTGGAAGGGAATAAGGAATGGAAACTGAAATGGAATGTAATGGAATGTAATGGAATGTGGAATGCAAAGGAATGGAATGTGGAATGGAGTGGAATGGAATGCAATGTGGAATGGATTTGAGCAGAATGGAATTTAATGGAATGCAGAGTGGAATGGAATGGAACGAGGAATGGAATGCAATGGAATGCGGAATGGAATGGAATGGAATGCGGAAAGGAATGGAATGCGGAATGGAATGGAATGGAATGCGGAATGGAATGGAATGGAATGCGGAATGGAATGGAATGGAAAGAGAAATGGAATTGAATGGAATATGGAATGGGATGGAATGGAAAGTGGAATGGAATGGAAAGGAATGTGGAATCAAATGTGCAATGGAATGGAATGGAAAGTGGAAAGGAATATGGAAAAAAAGTGGACTGTTATGTTGAATGGATTGGAATGGAATGTGGAATTGAATGGAATGGAATGTGGTATAGAGTAGAATGGAATATGGAATGGAATGTGGAATGGAAGGGAATGTGGATTGGAAAGGAATGGAAAGTGGAATGGAATGGAATGGAATTGAATGTGCAATGGAACGGAATGGAATGTTGAATGGAATAGATGAGAATAAGAAATGGAATGGAATGGAATGTGAAATGGAATCTGGAATGGGATGGAAAGGAATTGAATGGAATGTGGAAAGTAGGGAGTGGAAACTGGAATGTAACTGAATTGAATGTGGAATGGAATGTGGAATGGATCGGAATTGAATGTAATGGAATTCAATGAGGAATACAATGTGGAATGTATTGGAATGGAATGTGAAATGCAATGTGGAATGGAATGGAATGGAGTGGAATGGAATGTAGAATGGAATAGAATGGAATGAGTAATGGAATGGAATGGAATGTGTAATGGATTGGAATGGAATGGAATGGAACAAAGAATGGAATGGTATGGAATGCGGAATGGAATGGAATGGAATAAGGAATGGAATAGAATTGAACAGGGAATGCAATGGAATGGAATGTGGAATTGAATGTGGAATGGAAAGGAATGGAAAGTGCAATGGAATGTGGAATGGAATGGAATGGAATGTGGAATGCAATGTGGAACAGAATGGAATGGAATGGGGATTTGAATGGAATGGAATGAAGTGTGGAAAAGAAATGAATGGAATGGAAGGCAATTAGGAATGGAGTGGAATAGAATGTGGAATTGAATGCAGGAGTACGTGCAAAGGAATGCAGTGGAATGTGGAATGGAATGTGGAATGCAGTGGAATGGAAAAGAATGCAATGTGGAAAGGAATAGAATGGAATATGGAAGGAAATGCAATGTGAACTGGAATGGAATTGAATGTTTCATGGAATGGAATGGAATGTGGAATGGAATGGAATGGAGTGATGAAGGGAATTCAGAATTGAATGGAAAGGAATGGAATGGAATGTAGAATGGAATGGAATGGAATGTGGAATGGAATGGAATGGAAAGCGGAATTGAATGTATAGTAATGCGGAATGGAATGTGCAATGGAACGGAATGGAATGGAATGCAACGTGGAATGGAATGGAATGGAATGCAATCTGGAATGGAATGAAATGGAATATGGAAAGGAATGTAATGGAATGGAATGTGTAATGGAATGGAATTCAGTGCAATGTGGATGGAATGCAGGGGAATATGGAATGTAATGGAGTGGAATGTGGAATGCAATGGAATGGAACGCAATTTGGAATTTAATGGAATGGAATGTGGAATGGAATGGAATGAAATGTGGAATGGAATGGAAGGGAATATGCAATGGAATGTGGAATGGAATGGAATGGAATTGTATGTGTAATGGAATTTGCATTTGAATGGAAAGCAATGGAATGGAATATGTAATGGAAAGAATGTGGAATGGAATGGAATGTGGAATGGAATGGCATGTGGAATTGAACGTAGTGGAATATGGAATTGAATGTGCAATGGAATGGAATGGAATAGAATGGAATATGGAATGCAACCTAATGGAATGCAATGTGGAATGGAATGCAGTGGAATATGGAATGGAATTGAATGGAATGTGAATTGGAACGGAATGTAATGAAATATAAAATGGAATGGAATGGAATGGAATGTGGAATGGAATGTTGGATGGAAAGAAATGGAATGTGGAATGGAATGAGGAATGGAATGCAATGGAATGGAATGTGGAATGGCAAGGAATGGAATGGAATGTGGAATGGCATGGAATGGAATGGAATGTGGAATGAAATGAAATGGAATGTGGAATGGAATCGAATGGAATGTGGAGTGGAATAGAGTGGAATGTGGAATGGAACGCGGAATGGAAAGCAATGGAATATGGTACGGATTGGAATGCAATGTGGAATGGAATGGAATGGAATGTGTAATGGAAAGGAATGGTATGTGGAAGGGAATGGAATGGAATGTGGAATGGAATGTGGAATGCAGTGGAATGGAATGGAATGTGGATTGGAATGGAATGTAGATTGGAATGTGGAATGGAATGGATTGGAATGTGGAATGGAATGTGGAATGGAATGGATCGCAGATTGAAATGTGGATTGGAATGTGGAAAGGAATGGAATGTAGAATGGAATGGATTAGATTACTAAATGGAATGGAATGCAATGTAATATGGAATGGAATGGAATGGAATGTCGAATGGAATGTGGAATGGAAGGGAATGTGGAGTGGAATGTGGAATGGAATGGATCATGGAATGGAATTTGGAATGGAATGTAATGGAATGTGGAATGGAATGTGGATTTGAACAAAATGGCACGTGGAATGGAATGTGGAATGGAATGTGGAATGGAATGGAAACGATTGTGGAATGGAAAGGAATGGAATGTGGAATGAAGTGGCATGTAATGCAACGTGGAAAGGAATAGAATGGAATGTGGAATGGAATTGAATTGAATATGGAATGGAATTGAATGGAATGGAATGTGGAATGGAATGGAATTGAATGTGGAGGGGAATGGAATGGAATGTGGAAAGGAATGGAATGGAATATGGAATGGAGTTTGGAATTGAATGGAAAGGAATGCAATGGAATGTGGGATGGAATGGAATGTGGAATGCAATGGAATATGGAATGGAATGGAATGGAATGTGGAATGTAGCGGAATCGGATGAGAAATGTACTGGAATGGATTGTGGAATGGAATGGAATGGAGTGGAAAGTTGAAAGGAATGGAGGGGAAAGTGAAATGGAGTTGAATGGAAAGTTGAATGGTATGGAATGGAATGTGAAATGGAATGGAATGGAATCTGGAATGGAATGGAATCAGATATGAAATGGACTGGAATGGATGGTGGAATGGAATGGAATGGATTGGAAAGTGGAATGAAATGGAATGCAAAGTGGAATGGAATGTAGAATGGAATGTGGAATGAAATGTGTAATGGAATGAAATGTTGAGTGGAAGGGAATGAAATGTGGAATGGAATGGAAAGATTGGAATAGAATGTAGAATTCAATGGAATGGAATGTGTAATGGATTGGAATGGAATGTGGAATGGAATGGAATGGAATGCAATGTGGAATTGAGAGTTGAATGGAATGGAATAGATTTTGGAACGGAATGTGGAATGGAAAGTGCAATCGAATGTGGAATGGAATCGTCAACGGAATAGAGTGGAAAGTGGAAAGAAATGGAGTGGAATGTGGAATGGAATGGAATGCAATACGGAATGGAGAGTTGAATGGAAAGGAATGGAATGTGGAATGTAATGTGGAATGGAAAGGAATGGAATGTGGAGTGGAATGTGGAAAGTAATGGAATGAAACGTGGAATAAAATGTGGAATGGAATGGAATAGAACGTGGAAACGAATGTGGAATGGAAAGTGGAATGGAATGTGGAATGGAATGGAATGGAAAGGAATGGAATCTTTAATCGAATGAAATGGAATGTGGAAAGGAATGGAATTGAATGGAATGTGGAATGGAATGGAACGCAATAGATTACAATGAGGAATGGAATGGAATGGAATCGAATGTGGAATGGAATGAAATGGATTGTGCAATGGAATGGAATTTAATCTGGAATGGAATGCAATTGAATGTGGAATGGAATGTGGAATGCAATAGAATGGAATGTGGAATGGAAGGGAATGGAATGTGGAATGCAAAGGGAATGAATGGTACGTGGAATTGAATGGAAAGTAATGGAAAGTTGAATGCAATGAAATGGAATGTAACGTGGAATAGAATGCAATTGAACGGGGAAAGGTATGTGGAATGGAAAGTGGAATGGAATGTGGAATGGAATGAATTGGAATGTGCAATGGAATGGAATGGAATTTGGAATAGAATGGAATGGAATGGAAAATGCAATGGAATGTGGAATGGAATGCGGAAAGGATTGGAAAGGAATGTGGAATGGAATTTAACTTGGAATGGAATGGAATGGAATGTGGATTGGAATGGAATGGAATAGAATGTGGAATGGAATGGAAAGTGAAATGGAATTTGGAATGGAATGTGGAGTGGAATGAAATGCACTGTGGAATGGAATGGAACGGAATGTGAAATGGAATGGAATGGAACTGAAAGTTAAATGGAATTAGCAATGGAATGTAGAATGGAAAGAAATTGAATGTGGAATGGAATAGGGTGGAATGTGGAATGGAAAGTGGAATGCAATGGAACATGGAATGCAATGTGGAAAAGAAAGTGGAATTTATCGTGGAATGGAACGTGGATTGGAATGGAATGGAATGTGGAATGGAATGGAATAGAATGTGGAATGGAAAGGAATGCAACCTGGAATATGATATGGAATGGAACAAGGAATGCAACGTGGAATGGAAAGGAATGCATCCTGGAATGGGACGTGGAATGGAACATGGAATGCGATGTGGAATGGAAAGTGGAATGCAATGGAACATGGAATGGAATGTGGAAAGGAATGTGTAATGGAAGTTGAAATGGAATGTGAAATGGAATGTGGAATGGAATATGGAATGAAATGTAGTATGGAATGCGGAATGGAAAGGAATTGAATGTCCAATGGAATGTGGAATGGAATGGAATTGAATGTGGAATGGAATGTGGAATTGAATGGAAAAGAATGTGAAATAGAAAGAAATGGAATGTGGAATGGAATGTGGAATGGAATGGAATGGAATTGAAAGTGAAATGAAATGGAATGGAATGTTGAATGGAATGTGCAAAGGAATGGAATGTAGTGGAATGTGGATTGGAATGTGGAATGGAATGGATTGGATTGTGGAATGGAATGGAGTGGAATGTGGAAAGTAATGGGTTGTAATGTGGAATGGAATGTGGAATGGAATGGAATGGAATGGAATGGAAAGTGGAATAGAAGATATTGGAATGTATAATGGAATCGGAATGGAATGGAATGCAATGTGGAATGGAATGGAAAGGAATTTGGAATAGAATGGAATGGAATGTGGAATGGAATTGAATGGAACGTGGAATTGAAAGGAATGGAATGCAATGGAACGTGGAATTGAATGTAATTGAACGGGGAGTGGAATGTGTAATGGAATATGGAATGGAAGGGAAGGGAATGTGGAATGGAATGGAGTGGAAAGTGGAATAGAAGAGAATGGAAGTTAAAGTGCAATGGAAAGTGGAATGGAATGTGGAATGGAATGGAATGGAATGTGGACTGGAATTGAAATTGGATTGGAATTGAATGGAATGTGGATTGGAATAGAATGGAATGGAACATGGAATGGAATGTGGAATGGAATGTGTAATGGAATATGGAATGGAATATGTAATGGAATGTGGAATGAAACGTGGAAAGGAATGGAATGGAACGTGGAATTAAATGTGGAATGGAATGGAATAGAATGTGAAATGGAATCTGCAATGGAATGTGGAATGGAATGGAAAGGAATGTGGAATGCAAGGTGGAGTTGAATGGAAAGGAATTTGGAATGGAATGCAATGGAATGTGCAATGGAATGTGGAATGGAATGGAATGGAATGTGGAATGGAATGTGGAATGGAATATGGAATGGAAAGGACTGTAATGTGGAACGGAATGGGGAATGGAATGTGGAATGGAATGGAATGGAAAAAGGAATGGAATGTCGAATGGAATGGAATGCAAAGTGGAATGCAATGCAATGGAATGTGGAATATAATGAAATGGAATGGAATGGAATGTGAATGTAATAGAACGGAATGTGGAATGCAACGGAATGGAATGATATGAGGAATATAATGGAATGGAATATGGAATGCAATGCAATGGAATGAAATTAGGAATTGAAAGGAATGGAATGGAATGGAATGAGCGATGGAATGGAAGATAACGTGGAATGGAATGTGGAATGGAATTCAATGGAATGTGGAATGAAATGGAATGGAACGTGGAAAAGAATGTGAAATTAAATGTGGAATGGAATGTGGAATGCAATGGAATGGAATGTGGAATAAAGCGGAATGGGATGGAATGCAATGCGGAATGGAATGGAATAGAATGCGGAATGCAATGGAATGGAGTGAAATGTGGAATTGAATGTAATGGAAAGTGGAATGGAATAGAATGGAATGTGGAAGGAATGGAATGGAATGTGCAATGGAATGTGGAATGGAATGTGGAATGGCATGTGGAATGGAATGTGGAAGGTAATGGAATGGAATGTTGACTGTAATTGAATGGAATATTGAATAGAATGGAATGGAATGGAATGCGGAATGGAATGGAATGGAATGTGGAATGAAATGCAATGGAATGTGGAATGGAATGGAATGGAACTTGGAATAGAATGTGGAATGGAATGGAATGCAACCTGAAATGGAATGTGGAATGGAAAGTGCAATGAAACGTGGAATGGAATGGAAAGGAACGTGGAATAGATTGGAATGGAACGTGGACTGCAATATAGAATGGAATGTGGAATGTGACGTGGAACGGAATGGAATGCAAATTGGAATGGAATGTGGTAGAATGTGGAATGGAATGGATTGGAATGTGAAATGAAATGAATTGGAAAGTGGAATGGAATGGAAAGGAACGTGGAATGGAATGCGGAATGGTACGTGGAATGGATTGTTTAAATGAATTTAATGGAATGTGGAATAGAATGGACTGGAATGAAACGTGGAATGGAATGTGGAATGGATAAAGGAATGGAATGGAATGGAATGGAATGTGGAATGGAATGGAATGGAATGGAATGGAATGTGGAATGGAATGTTGAATGGAATGTGCAACGGAATGAAATGAAATGTGGAATGAAATGTGGATTGGTATGCAATGGAATGTGGAATGGGATGTGGAATGGAATGGAATGGAATGGAAAGTAATGTGGAAAGCATGTGAATTGGAATGCAACGGATTGTGGAATAGAATGTGTAATGAAACACAATGGAATGAGAATGGAACGTGGAAAGGAATGTGGAAAGTAATGTGGAACGGGGTGCGGAATGGAATGTGGAATGGAATGTGGAATGGAATGGAATGTGGAATAGAATGTGGAATGGAAAGTGGAATTAAATGGAATGGAATGCGGAATGGAATGAAAATGAATGTGGAAATGAATCTGGAATGGAATGCAATGGAATGTGGAATGGAACGGAATGGAACGTCGAATGGAATATGTAATGGAACGGAATGCTATGGGGAATGGAAGGCGGAATGGAGTGCGAAATGGAATGTGAAATGCAATAGAATGGAAGTGGCAATGGAATGTGGAATCAAAAGTAGAATGGAATGGAATGGATGGTGGAATGGAATCGTATGGAATGGTATGGAATGTGGAATGGAATGGAATGGAATGTGGAATGGAACGTGGAATGGAACGTGGAAAGGAATGTGGAATGCAACACGGAATAGAATGGAATGGAAAGTGGAATGGAATGTGGGATGGAATGGAATGGAACGAGGAATGGAATGTGGATTGGAATTTGGAATGGAATGGATTGGAATGGAATGTGCCATGCAATGTGGAATGGAATGTGGAATGGAATGGCAGGAATGTCGAATAGAATGTGAAATGGAATGGAATGGAATGTCAAATGGAATGGAATGGAATCTCAAATGGAATGTGGAAAGGAATCTGGAATGGAAAGTGCAATGGAATGTGGAATGGAATGTGGAATGTATCGTGGAATGGAAAGCGGAATAGAATGGAATGCAGCATGTAACGGAATGTGGAAAGGAATGGAATGGAATGCAGAATGGAATGTTTAAAGGAATGTGGAATGGAATGGAGTGGAATGTGGAAGGGAATGTGGAATGGAATGGAATGGGATGTGGAATGGACTGTGTAATGAAATGAAATGGCATGTGGAATGGAACGTAACGGAAAGTGGAATGGAATGTGGAATGGAAAGGAATGTAATATGGAATGGAATGTGGAAACGAAAGTGGAATGGAATGCAATGGAATGTGGAAGGGAACGTGGATTGGAAGGGAATGGATAGTGGAATTGAAAGTGTATTGTAAACTGGAATGGAATGGAATGGAATGTGGAATGGAATGGAATGGAATGTTGAATGTAATGTAACGGAATATGGAATAGAATGCAGTGGAATGGAAAGTAGAATGGAATGTGGAATGGAAGGTAAAATGGAATGTGGAATGGAATTTGGAATGCAATGGAATTGAATGTGGAATGGAATGTGGAATGAAATGGAATGGAATGTAATGTGGAATGAAATGCGGAAAGAAATGGAATTGTATGTGGAATGGAACGTGGAATGGGACGTGGAATTGAATGAAACGGAATGTGGAAACGAATATGGAATGTTATGGAATGCAGTGTGGAATGGAGTGTGGAATGGAATGTGGAATGGAATGTGGAATGGAATGGAAGGTGGAATGGAATGTGGAGTGGAATAGATTGCAATGTTTAAATGGAATGGAATGGAATGTGGATTGCAATGTGGACTACAATGGAATGCAATGTGGAATTGAATAGATTGGAATGTGGCATGTAATTTTCAATGGAATGTGGCATGAAATATGGAGTGGAACGTTGAATGGAAAGTGGAATGGAATGGAATGGATCGTGGAATGGAACATGGAATGGAAGTTGGAATGGAGCGTGGAATGGAATCGAAAGGAGCATGGAATGGAATGTGGAGCGGAACGTGGAATGGAATGCGGAATGGAATGGGTTGGAATGTGCAATGGAACGTGGAATGGAATGGACTGGAATGTGGAACGGAATGTGGAATGAAATGCAACGGAATGTGGAATGGAATGGAATGGAATGTGGAATGGAGTGGAATGGAATGTGGTATGGAATGAGGAAAGGAATGTGGAGTGGCACTTGGAATGGAACGGAGTGCAATGTGGAATGGAATGTGGAATGGAATGTGAAATGGAACGTGGGAGGAATGCAGTGAGGAACGGAACGTGGATTCGAATTTAATGGAACGTGGAATGGAATGTGGAATGGAAAGCAGAATGGAATGGAATGTGGAATGGATCGTGTAATGGAATGGAATGGAACGTGGAATGGAAAGGGGAATGGAACGTGGAATGGAATGTGGAATGCGACGTTGAATGGAATGTGCAATTGAATGTGAAATGGAACGTGGAAAGGAATGGAATGGAAAGTGGAATGGTACATGGAATGGAATGGAAAGGAACGTGGAATGGAATGTGGAATGGAACGTGGAATGTAATGGAATGGAATGTGGAATGCAATGTAGCATGGAATGTGGAATTTAATGTGGAAGAGAATGTGCAATGGAATTCAATGGAATGGAATGGAATGTGGTATGGAAAGTGGAAAGGAATGTGGAATGGAAAGTGGAATGCAACGGAAATAAATGTGGAATGGAATGTGGAATGGAACATGGAATGCAATGGAATGAAAAGTGGAATGCGATGGACTGGAATGTGGAATGGAACGTGGAATGGAATGTGGAAGGGAACTTGGAATGGAACATGGAATGGAACGTGGAATGGAATGGAATGGAATGTGAAACGGAATGGAATGGAATGCGGAATGGAATGCGGAATGGAATGTAGAATGTAATGGAATGGAATTTGGAATGGAGTGGAATGGAATGTTGATTCGAAGGTGGAAGGGAATCTGCTATGTAACGTGGAATGTAAAGGAATGGAATGTGGAATGGAATGCAGTGGAATGTGGAATGGAATGGAATGTAATGTGGAATGGAATGTGGAATGGCATGGAATGGAATGTGGAATAGAATGTGTAATGCAATGGAGTGGAATGCGAAATGGAATGGAGGGCAAAGCGAAATGGAACGTGGAATGGAACGTGGAATGGAACTTGGAATGGAATGTGGAATGGAATGGAAAAGAATGAGAATGGAATGGTTTGGAATGTGGAATAAAATGTGGCATGCAATGGAATGGAATATTGAATGGAAAAGAATGGAATTGTACGGAATGTGGAATGGAATGGAAAGGAATGTGGAATGGGACGTGGAATGTAATGGAATGGAACATGGAATGGAATGTGGAATGGAATGTGGAATGCGACGTGGAATAGAATGTGGAATGTAATTTGGAATGGAAAGTAGTGGAATGTGGAATGCAAAGGAATGGAATGTGGAATGGAATGCAATGCAATGTCGAAGTGAATGTGGAATAGAATGGAATGGAAGGTGGAATAGAATGCGGAAAGGAATGGATAGGAATCCAGAATGGAATGCAATGGAATGGTATGGAATGTGGAATGGAATGTGGAATGGAAACTGGAATGGAATGTGGAATGGAAAGTGTAATGGAATGGAATTGAATGTGCAATGGAATATGGAAGGAATGTGGAATACAACGTGGAAAGGAATGTGGAATTTAACGTGTAATGGAAGCTGGAATGGAATGGATTGGAACGTGCCATGGAATGTGGAGTGGCAAGGAATGGAATGTGGAATGGAATGGAATGGAACGTGGAATGGAAAGGAATGGAAAGAGGAATGGAACATGGAATGGAACGTGGAAAACAACGTGGAATGGAACGTGGAATGTAATGTTTAATGGAATGGAATGGAATGTGGAATAGAATGGAAAGGAATGTGGAAAGGAACGGAATGGAATGGAGGGGAACGTGGAATGGAATGGAATGGAATGGAATGGAATGGAATGTGGAATGCAATGGAATTAAATGTGGAATGGAATGGAATGGAATCTAATGGAATTTGGAATAGAATTGAATGGAATGTGAAATGGAATGGAATGTAATGTGGAATGGAATGAGGAATAGAATATGGAGTGGAAAGTGCAAAGGAAAGTGGAATGTAACGGAATGGAATGTGGAATGGAAGGTGGAATTGAATCGAATGGAACGGGGAATGGAAAACAGAACGGAATGGAGTAGAACGTGTAATCAAACGTGGATTAGAACATCCAATGGAATGGTCAGTGGAATGTGGAATTGAACGTGGAATGGAATGGAATGGAAACTGGAATGTGACGTGGAACGTAGTGAAATGGAATGGAATGGATCGTGGAATGGAACGTGGAATTTAATAGAATGGAATGTGGAATGGAACTTGGAATGGAATGTGGAAAGGAACAAGCAATGTAATGAAGAATGGAATGTGGAATGGAATTTGTAATGGAACGGAAAGGAATGCGGAATGGAATGTGCAATGGAATGTGGAATGCAACGTGGAATGGAATGGAATGGAACGTGGAATGGAACATGGAATGGAACGGAATGGAACGTGGAATGGAACATGGAATGGAAGGTGGGATTGAAAGAGCTATGGAATGTGGAATGTAACGTGGAATGTAATGCAGTTGAAACTGGAATGCAACTTGGAATGGAATGGAATGGATTGTGGAATGGAATCTGGAATGGAATGTGGAATGGAACCTGGAATGGAACATGGAATGGAACGGAATGGATTATGGAATGGAATGTGGAATGGAATGGAATGGGATGTGGAATGAAATGTGCAATGGAATGTGTAATGGAAAGGAATGGAATGAGGAAAGAATGGAATGAAATGTGGAATGGGATATGGACTGGAATGGAATGCAACGTGGAATGGAAAGCGGAATGGAATGGAATGCAATGTGGTATGGAATGTGGAATGGAATGGAGTGGAATGTGGAATGGAATGTAGAATGGAATGTGTCATGGAATGTGGAATGGAAAGTGGATTTGAATGGAATGGAATGTCGAATGGAATGTGGAATATAAGGGAATGGAATGTGCAATGGAAGGTGGAAGGGAATGTGGAATGGAAAGTGGAATGTAATGGAATGGAATGTCGAATGGAACGTGGAATGAAATGGATTTAAACATGGAATGGAATTTGCAGTGGAAGGTGAAATGGAACGTGGAATGGAATGTAGAACGGTGCGCGGAATGGAATGTGGAATGGAACGTGGGATGGAATGGAATGGAAGGTGAAATGGAACGTGGAATGGAATGCAATGGAACGTGGAATGGAATGTGGAATGGAATGAGGAATGGAATGTGGAATGGAGCATGGAATGGAAGGGAAAGAAACGTGGAATGAAATGTGGAACGGAAAGGAATGGAATGTGGAATAGAATGTGGATTGGAATAGAATGAAATCCGGAATGGAATGGAATGGAATGGTGTGGAATATGGAAAGAAAAGGAATGGAACGTGGAATGGAACGTTGAATGGAACATGAAATGGAATGGGGAATAGAAAGGAATGGAATGGAATATGGAAAGGAATGGAATGGAATGTGTAATGGAATTTGTAATGGAAAGGGGAATGGAATGGAATGGAATGGAAGTGATAGGAATGTGGAATGAAATGGAATGGAATGTGCAATGGAAAGGAATGGAATGCGGAATGGAATGGAATTTTATGGAATGTGAAATGGAATGTAATGGAATGGAATGGAATGTGGAATGGAATGTAATGGAATGCAATGGAATGGAATGGAATGCACAATTGAATCGATTGGGAAGTGGAATGAAATGGAATGAAATGTGGAAAGCAATGGAATGGAATGGAATGTATTGTGGAATGGAATGTGAAATGGAATGAGGAATGGAACGTGGAATGGAATATAATGGATGTCGGAATGGAGTGGTATGGAACGTGAAATGGAATATAATGGAACATTGTAAGGAAAGTGGAATGGAACGTGGAAAGGAAAGTGGAATGGATAGTATAATGGAAAGTAATGGAATGTGGAAAGGAATGGAATGTGGAAAGGAATGGAATGGAATGTGAAATGGAATGGAATGGAATATGGAATGGAACGTGGAGTGGAATGAAACGGAAAGTGGAATGCAATGCCTAATGGAAAGTGGAATGCCACGTGGAATGGAATGGAATGGATCGTGGTATGGAATGTGGAATGTAATGGAATAGAAGGTGGAATGGAATTGAATGGAATGGAATGGAATGTGAAATGAAATGTGGAATGGAAAGTGGAATGCAATGGAATAGAACGTGGAATGGAATGGAATGGAATGGAAAGTGGAATGTAACGTGGAATGGAATGGAATGGAATGTGGAATGGAATGTCGAACGGAACGCGGAATCGAAAGTGGAATGGAATGGAATGGAATGTGGAATGGAATGTGGAATTGAATGTGGAACGGAATGTGGAAATCAATCTAATGGAATGTGGCATATAATGTGGAATGGAACATGGAATGGAATGGAGTGGAATGCGGAATGGAATACCGAATGGAATGGAATTGAATGCGGGATGGAATGTTGAATGGAATGTGGAATGGAATGGAATGTGGAATGGAGTGTGGAATGGTAAGGAATGGAATGTGGAATGGAATGCTCAATGGAATGTGGAATGGAATATGTTGGAATGTGCAATGGAATGTGGAATGGAACGTTGAATGGAAAGGAATGGAATGTAGAATGGAATGTGGAATGGAATGCAGAATGGAAAGTGGAATGGAATGGAATGGAATGTGGAATGCAATGTGGAATGGAATGTGAAAAGGAACGTGGAATGTAAGGTGAAATGGAATGGAATTGAAAGGAGAATGGAGAGGGGAGTGGAATGAAATGGAATGTGCAATTCAATTTGCAATGGAATGGAAAGGAATGTTGAATGGAATGTATACTGGAATGGATCACTATGTGGAATGTAATGTGGAATGGAATGTGGAATGCAATGTGGAATGGAATGTGGAATGGAACGTGGATTGGAACGGAATGGATTGCGGAATGCAATATGGAATGGAAAGTGGAATGGAAAGTGGAATGTAACGTGGAATTGATCGTGAAATGGAATATGGAATGGAATGGAACGGAATGTGGAATGGAAGTTGGAATGGAACGTGGAATGGAATGGAATGGCATGTGTAATGGCATGGAATGGATTGTGCAATGGAAAGGAATGAAATGAGGAATGGAACATGGAATAGAACGTGGAATGCAACGTGGAATGGAACGTGGAATGCAATGTGAAATGGAACGGAATTTAATGTGGAATTGAATAGTATGGAATGTGGAATGGAATGGAATGGATTGGAATGTGGAATGGAATAGAATGGAATGGAATGTGGAATGGAATGGAATAGACTGTAATGGAATGCAGAATTGAATGGAATAGAATGTGGAATGGAATGGAATGTAATGGAACGTGGAATGGAATGTGGAATGCAATATGGAACGGAAAGTGGAATGGAATGGAATGGAAAGTGTAATAGAAAGTAATGGAATGGAAATGTGGAATGCAATGTGGAATTGAATGCGGAATTGAATGGAATGGAATGTGGAATGGAATGGAATGGAATGTGGAATGGAATGGATCAGAATGTGGAATGAAATGGAAAGGAATGGAATGGAATGTGAAATAGAATGTGGAATGGTAAGTGGAATTGAATTTGGAACGGAACTTGGAATTTAATGTGGAATTGAATCAAATGGATTGTGAAATGGAATGTGCAATGGAATGGTGTGGAATGTGGAATGGACTGTGGAATGCAATGTGGATGGAAATGAAACAATCGTGGAATGGAATGTGGAATGCAACGTGGAATGGAACGTGGAATTGAATGGGGAATTGAATGGAATATATTGTGGAATGTAATGTGCAATGGAATGATATGGAATATGGAGTGGATTGTGGAATGCAATGTGGAATGGAATGGAATGGAATGTGGAATGGAATGTGAAATGGAACGTAAAATGGAACGTGGAATGGAATGTGGAATGGAATGTGGGATGGAATTGAATGGAATGTGGAATGGAATGTGGAATGCAGTGTGAAATGGAATGGAATGCGGAATGCAATGTGGAATGGAATGGAATTGAATGTTTAAATGGAATGTATGGAATGTGGAATGGAATATGATCTGAAATGGAATGCAATGTGGAATGGAATATCGAATGTATTGGAATGGAACGAGGAATGGAACGTGGAATGGAATGTGGAATGAAATGTGGAATGGAATAGAATGGAATCTGTAATGGAAGGGAATGGAATGTGGAATGGAATGTGCAATGAAATGGAATGGAAAGGAATGGAATGTGTAAGGCAATGGAATAGAATGTGGAATGGAAAGAAATGGAACGTGGAATGGAACGCGGAATGAAACGAGGAATGTAGTGTGGAATGGAACGTGTAATGGAAAGTGGAATGCAATGGAATGGAATGTGGAATGGAAGGGAATGGAACATGGAATGCAACGTGGAATTGAAAGTGGAATGCAACGTGGAGTGGAACTTGGAATGGAATGTGGAAAGTTATTTAATGGAATGTGGAATGCAATGGAATGGAATGTCGAATGGAATGGAATGTAGTGGAATTTGGAATGGAATGGAATGGAATGCGAAATATAATGGAATGGAACGTGGAATGGAATCGAATGGAAAGTGGAATAGAAAGGAATGGAATGGAACGTGGAATGGAATGTCGAATTGAATGTGGAATTGAATGGAAAGGAATGTGGAATGGAATGGAATGGAACGTAGGATGGTTTGGAATGGAAAGTGGGATGGAATGTGAAAGGAACGTGGAATGGAGTGGAATGGAACTTGGAATGGAACGTGTAATGGAATGCAATGGAATGAGGAATGGAACATGGAATGGAATATGGAATGGAAAGTTGAATTGAACGTGGAATGGAATGGAATGGAAGGTTGAATGGAATGTGGAATGGAGTGTGGAAAGGAACGTTCTATTCCACATTCCATTCCATTCCATTCCATATTCCTTTCCATTCCATTCCATATTGCATTCAATTCCATTCCACATTCCATTCCACATTCCATTCCATTACATTGCACAATCCTTTCCATTCCATTCCACATTACATTCCACATACCATTAAATTCCAATCCACATTCCATTCTATTGCAGTTCACATTCCATTCCATTCCGTTCAACATTCCATTCCACATTCCATTCCTTTCCATTCCATATTCCGTTCCATTCCATGTTCCATTCCATTCCATTGCATTCCACATTTCATTCCATTCCACGTTCCGTTCCAAATTCCATTCCATTCCATTCCACATTCCATTCCATTCCATTCCACAGTACATTCCATTCCATTCAATTCCAGTCCGCATTCCATTCCATTCCACATTCCATTCCACTTTCCACATTCCATTCCACATTCCATTCCATTCAACATTCCATTCCGTTCCGTTCCATTCCGCATTCCTTCCCATTCCATTCCACATTCCTTCCCACATTCCATTCCATTGCATTCCAGATTCCATTCCTTTCCTTTCCACATTCCATTCCATTCTATTCTACATTCCATTCCACATTCCTTTCCACATTCCTTTCCACGTTCCATTCCACGTTCCATTCCAAATTCCATTCCACGTTCCATTCCACTCCATTCCACGTTAAATTACACATTCCATTCCATTCCATTCCACTTTCCATTCCACGGTCCATTCCAATTCATTCCACATTCCATTCCATTCCTTTCCATTCCAAATTCTATTCCAATCCATTACACATTCCATTCCACATTACATTCCATTCCATCTCATATTCCATTCCATTGGATTCCATTCGACATTCCATTCCATTCCACGTTGAAATCCCTTCCTTTCCACATTCCATTCCCTTCCATTGCATATTCCATTCCATTCCACATTCCATTCCATTCCATTCCATTCCACATTAAATTCCATTCCATTCCATATTCATTTCCACATTCCATTCCATTGCTTTCCACATTCCATTCCATTCCATTTCACATCCCTTTCCACATCGCTTTCCATTCCATTCCACGTTGCACACCATTCCATTCCACATTCTATTCTATTCCATTCTATTCCACTCCACATTGCATTCCATTTCTTTCCATTCCATTTAACATTCCATTCCATTCGATTCCATTCCACATTCCATTCCATTCCACTTTGCATCCCATTCCATTGCACATTCATTTCCCTTCCTTTCCACATTCCATTCCATTCCACATTCCATTCCATTACATTTCACACTCCATTCCATTACATTCCACATTCCACTCCATTCTATTCCATGTTCCATTCCTAATTCCATTACAAATTCCGTTCCATTCCATTCCATGTGTCATACCATTCCGTTCCACGTTCCATTCCACTTACCATTCCATTCTTTTCCACATTCCATTCCATATTCCATTCCGTTGCATTCCACATAACATTCCATTCCATTCACTTCCATTCCACATTCCATTCAATTCCATTCCACATTCCATTCTATTCCATTCCATTCCATTCCACATTCCATTCCATTCCATTCCATTCCATTCCATTCCACATTTCATTCCACATTCCATTCAATTCCATTCCGCATTCCATTGCACGTTCCATTTCACGTTCCATTCCACGTTAAATTGCAGGTTCCATTCCACGTTCCATTCCATTCCATTCAACATTCCATTCCTTTCAATTCCACACTCCATTCCATTGCATTCCATTCCATTCTACGTTTGATTACACATTCCTTTCCATTCCATTCCACATTCAATTCCATTCCACATTCCATTCCATTCCATTTCACATTGCTTGTCAATCCATTCTACATTCCATTCCACATTCCATTCCATTCCATTCTATTCCATATTCCATTCAACTGCATTCCTCTTTCAATTCCATCACATTCCACATTCGGTTCTACTCCATTCCGTGTTCCATTCCATTCCATTCCAATTTCCATTCCATTCCCTTTCACATTCCAATCCATTCCATTCCACATTCCATTCCATTCCATTCCACGTTGCATTCAACTTTCCATTCCATTCCATTCCACATTCCATTCCATTCCTTTCCACATTCCCTTCCATTCCATTGCATACCATTCCATTTGATTTGATATTCCATTATGTTGCATTCTATTTCACTTTCTATTCCATTGCCTTGCAATCCGCATTCCATTCCGTTCCTTTCCATTCCACGTTTCATTCCACATTCCATTCCACATTCCATTCCATTCCATTCCACATTCCATTCCATTCCATTGCATTTCATATTCCATTCCATTCCATTCCATTCCACGTTCCATTCCACGTTCCATTCCACATTCCATTTCATTCCATTCCACATTCCTTTCCATGTTCTATTCCTTTCCATTCTGCATTGCTTTCCACATTCCATTCCATTCCACATTTCATTCAACGTTCCATTCCATTCCATTCCACAATCCATCACACATTCCATTCCATTCCATTTCATATACCATTCCACATTCCATTCCATTCCATTCCAGATTCCATTCCATTCCACCATTGCTTTCCACATTCCATTACATTCCATTCCATTCCACATTCCGTTCCATTACATTCATTACATTCCATTCCACATTCCATTCCAGATTTCATTCACCATTCCATTCCACATTTCATTCCATTCCATTCCATTCCACGTTTCATTCCGCATTCCGTTCCATTCCATTCCGTTCAATTCTGTTCCATTCCACATTGCATTCCATTACACATTCCATTCCATTCCATTCCGCATTCCATTCTGCTCCATTCCATTCCATTGCATTCCACATTCCATTTCAGTGCATTCCATTCGACATTCCATTCCTTCCATTCCGCATTCCATTCCATTCCATTACACATTCCATTCCACATTCCATTCCATTCCATTCCACATTCCATTCCATTCCTTTCCACCTTCCATTCCACACTCCATTCCATTCCATTCCACTTTCCATTCCATTCCACATTCGATTCTATTTCCATTTCACTTTCCATTCTATTTCCATTTCACATTCCATTCCATTCCACATTCCATTCATTTCCATTCCATGATCTATTTCATTCCACTTTACATTTCATTCCTTTCCATTCCAATCCACATTCCATTCGTCTCCATTCCACATTCCATACTATTCCATTTCAAGTTCCATTCCATTCCATTCCACGTTCCATTTCATTCCATTCCACAATCCATTCCACGTTCCTTTCCACATTCCATTCCACGTTCTGTTCCATCTTCCATTCCATTCCATTAAACGTTCCATTCCTCATTGCATTCCACATTCCATTCCATTCTATTCCATATTCCATTCCACGTTACATTCCACTCCATTCCACGTTCCATTATATTCCACTTTCCATTCCATTCCATTCCACTTTCCATGCCATTCCATTCCATGACCCATTCCACTTTCCATTCCACGTTGCATTCCACTCTCCATTCCATGTTCCGTTCCATTCCATTCCACGTTTCACTACTTATTCCATTCCACATTCCGTTCCATTCCATTCCACATTCCATTTCAAATACCATTCCATTCCACATTCCATTCAATTCCATTCAAAATTGCATTCCATTTGATTCCATTACATTGTATTCCACATTCCATTCCATTCCATTCCACGTTCCATTTCACAATCCATTCCACATTCCATTCCAGTCCATTTCTTTCCATAACACTTTCCATTACACATTCCTTTCCACATTCCATTCCGTTCCAATCCATTCTATAAAACGTACCATTGCACATTCCATTCCAATCCATTCCACGTTCCATTTCACTTACCATTCCATTCCATTCCATTCCATTGCATTCCGCTTTCCTTTCCAGTCCATACCATCGACAATCCATTCCATTCCATTCCAAATTCCATTCCCTTCCATTGCACATTCAATTCCACATTCCATTTAATTCCATTCCATATTCCATTCCACTTTCCATTCTGTTCTGTTCAACGTTGCATTTCACATTCCATTCCATTACATGCCACATTCCACTCCATTCTATTCCACATTCCATACTACTTCCATTTCACATTCAATACTATTTCCAATTCACATTCCATTCTATTCCTCATTACATTCAACATTCCAATCCATTGCATTCACGTTCCATCTCACATTCCATTCCATTACATTCCAGATTCCACTCAATTCCATTCCATATTCCATTCCACTCCATTCCATTCCGCATTCCATTTCAGTCCATTCCATTCGACTTTCCATTCCATTCCATTCCACATTCCATTCCATTCGATTCCACATTCCATTCCATTCCATTCCTTTCCATTTCACATTCCATTTCATTCGATTCCACCTTCAATTCCATTCCATTCCTTTACACTCCACATTCCATTTCATTCGATTCCACATTCCATTCCATTCGATTCCACAATCCATTCCATTCCGTTCCACTTTCCAATCCATTCCTTTCCATTCCACATTCCATTGCAAATTCCATTCAACATTCCCTTCCATTCCATTCCATTTCATTAGACGTTCCATTCCACTTTCCAATCCACATTCCATTTTGTTCCATTCCATTCCATTCCACGTTGCCTTCCACATTCCATTCCACTTTCCATTCCATTCCATTCCATTCCACATTCCATTCCAATTTCCTATCCATTCCATTCCACCTTCCATTCCATTCCATTCCACATTCCACTCCATTCCATTTCATTCCAATCCATTTTCCATTCCATTCCATTCCATTCCGTTCCACATTCCATTCCATTTCATTACACATTCCATTTCATTCTATTCCACACTCCATTCCACATTCCATTCCATTTCATTCCATTCCACGTTCCATTCCACATTCCATTCCGTAGCCTTCCATTCCATTCCACGTTCCATTCCACATTCCATTCCACATTCCATCCCATTTCATTCCACATTCCATTCCACATTCCATTCCATTACATTACACATTCCAGTCTATGACACGATCCATTCCATGCCATTCCACGATCCATTCCACATTCCTTTCCACGTTCCATTCCACTTTCTATTCCATTTCAATTCCATTACACGTTCCAGTCCATTCCACGTTCCATTCAATTCCTTTCCACGATCCATTCCACGTTCCTTTCCACATTCCATTCCACGTTCTATTCCATCTTCCATTCCATTCCATTAAACGTTTCATTCCTCATTCCATTCCACGTTCCATTCCATTCCATTCCATTCCACCTTCTCTTCCACATTCCATTCCGTTCCATTCCATTCCATTCCACGTTCCTTTCCACATTCAATTCCACATTCCATTCTATTCCTTTGCATTCCATTCCACTCCACGTTCCATTCCACTTTCCATTCCACATTCCATTCCATTCCATTCCACATTCCACTCCATTACTTTCCGTTCCACGTTCCATTACAAATTCCATTCCACACTCTCTTCCGTTCCATTCCAATACACATTCCATTCAATTCCATTCCATTCCATTCCATTCCATTCCATTCCGTTCCATTCCTAGTTACATTCCACAATCCATTCCTCATTGCATTCTGTTCCATTCCACTCCATTCCACATTCAATTCCACATTTGATTCCATTCCATTCCACATTCCATTCCATTCCATTGCATTCCACATTCCATTCCACTCCATTCCATTCCATTGCATTCCACATTCCATTCACCTCCGTTACATTCGATATTCCATTGCTTGCCCTTGAACATTCCATTCCATTCCACTCCACATTCCACTCCATTTCATTCCACGTTCCATTCCACATTCCATTCCTTTCCATTCAACATTCCATTCCTTTCCATTCCATTCCATATCCCATTCAATTTGAATTTCATGTTCCATTCCGTTTTCATTTCACATGCAATTCCATTCCATTCAACATTCCATTCCATTCCATCCCATATTCCATTCCATTCCATTCCACATTCCATTCCATTCCATTCCATTCCTCATTGCATTCCATTTCATTCCACATTCCAATATATTCCACCTTCCATTCTATTCCATTCCACATTGAGTTGCATTTCATTCCACATTCCAATATATTCCACCTTCCATTTCACATTGCATTCCATTCCATACCACATTCCATTACACTCAAAATTACATTACATTCCCTTGCATTCCATTCTACATTCCATTCCACCCCATTCCATTCCATTCCGTGCCACACCATTCCATTCCATTCTACATTCCATTCCATTCCATTTAAATATATTCCACATTCCATTCCATTCCATTCCAATTTCCATTCCATTCCTTTCCATTCCATTCCATATTCCATTGCACATTCCATTCCATTGCATTCCACATTCCATTCCCATCCATTCCACATTCCATTCCATTCCATTCCACATTTCATTCCTTTCTATTCCACATTCCATTCCATTCCATTCCACATTCCATTCCATTCCACTTTCCATTCCATTTCATTCGTTTCCAATCCACATTCCGTAGCATACCGTTCCTTTCCACATTCCATTCCGTTCCATTTCACATTCCATTCTCTTCCATTCCATTCCACACTCCATTCCATTTCATTTCACATTCCGTTCCTTTCCATTCCATTCCACAGTCTATTGCTGTCTATTCCACGTTGCATTCTATTCAACTTTCCATTCCATTCCATTCGTTTCCATTCCATATTCCATTCCATCCCATTCCTTTCCACATTCCATTCCTTTTCATTCAACATTCCATTCCATTCCACATTCCATTCCACATTCCTTTCCACGTTGCATTCCATTCCATTCCATTCCACATTCTATTCCATTCCATTTCACATTCCATTCCATTCCATGATCCATTCCACGTTCCATTCTTCATTCCAATCCACGTTCCATCCCAACTTCCATTCCTTTCCATTCCACGTTCCATTACTCATTCCATTCCACATTCCATTCCATTCCACATTCCATTCCAGATTCCACTCCATTCCATTCCACATTCGATTCCATTCCATTCCATTCCACATTCTATTCCATTCCATTGTATTACATTCCATTGTATTACACATTCCATTCCACTTTCCATTCCACGTTCCGTTCCACATTCCATTCCATTCTACATTCCACTCCACCTCCCATTCCGTTCAATTCCACATTCCGTTACATTCCATTCCTTTACATTACACACTCCATTCCATTCCATTCCACATTCCATTCCATTCCACATTCCATGCCACATTCCACTCCATTCCATTCCACATTCCATTCCATTCCATTCCATTCCACATTCTATTCCTTTCCATTGTATTACATTCCATTGTATTCCACATTCCATTCCGCTTTCCATTCCACGTTCCATTCCACATTCCATTCCATTCTACATTCCATTCCACCTCACATTCCGTTCAATTCCACATTCCGTTACATTCCATTCCTTGTCATTCCACACTCCATTTCATTCCATTTTACATTCCGTTCCATTCCACCTTCTATTCCCTTCCAGTCCACATTCCATTCCATTCCATTCCATTCCACATTCCATTCCACATTCAATTCCAATAAACATTCAATTCCACATTCCATCACATTCCATTCCTTTCCAGTCCACCTTCCTACCCATTCCATTCCATTCCACATAAAATTCCATACCATTACACATTCCTTACCATTCCATTCCAAACTCCATTCAACATCTCTTTCCATTCCATTCCACATTCCTTGCCATTCCATTCCCTTCCATTCCACAATCCATTCCAGATTCCATTCCATATTAAACTCTTATCCATTCCACCTTCCATTCCATTACTTTCCACGTTCCATCCCAGATTTCATTCCATTCCATTCCTCATTCCATTCCATATTCCGTTCCATTCCATTCTACATTACATTGCATTCCATTCTCTTCCATTCCACATTCCATTCCATTCCGTTTTAAATTCCGTTACTTTCCATTCCATTCCAGATTCCATTCCTTTCCATTCCATTCCACATTACAATCCACTCAACTTTCCAATCCATTCATTTCCACATTCCATTCCACATTCCATTCCATTCAATTCCATATTCCATTACATTCTTTTTTCCATTCTATTCCAGTACATTCCACGTTGCATTCCCTTCCATTCAACGTGGCATTCCACGTTCCTTTTCACGTTCTATTCCACTTTCCATTCCACATTCCATTCCATTCCATGCCATGCCACATTCCAGTCCATTCCATTTCACGTTCCATTCCATTCAATTCCATTCCCCGTTCCATTCCACTTTCCATTCCATTGCATTCCACTTTCCGTTCCATTACATTCCACGTTCCATTCCACATTCCATTGCATTCCATTCCACTTTCCATTCCGCATTCCATTCCATTCCACCTTCGATCCTATTCCATTCCACTTTCCATTCCACATTCCATTCCATTCCATCCCACATTCAATTCCATTCCCTTCAACTTTCTATTTCATTGCATTCCACAATAAATTCCATTCCAATCCACATTTCATTTCATTCCATTTAATTCCAGTCCACATTCCATTCCATTAAATTCCATTTCACGTTGCATTGCATTGCATTCCCCATTCCATTTCATGCCATTCCACATTCCATTCCATTACATTCCCCTTTGCATTTCATTCCATTCCAGGTTCCATTCCACGATTTATTCCACTTTCTATTCCACGTTGCATTCCACATTCCATTCCACATTCCATTCCATTTCTTTCCTTTCCACATTCCATTCCATTCCATTCCACTTTCCATTGTACGTTTCATTCCCTTCCATTTAACATTCCGTTCCACATTCCATTCGATTCTTTTCCATTCCACATTCCAATTTACATTCCATTCCTTTCCATTCCACATTACATTCCACTTTCCATTCCATTCCAATAAATTCCATATTCCACGGCCCATTCATTACCATTCCATTCCAATCCACTTTCCACTCCATTCCATTCAATTCCTCATTCCATTGTGTTCAATTCCACATTCGATTGCATTCCTAATTACAATCCACATTCCATTATATTCCGTCTTCCATTCCGCATTTTATTCCATTCCATTACATTCCATTCCATATTACATTCCATTCCATTTCTTAATCCACTCCATTCGATTCCATTGCATTCCAAGGTCCATTCCATTCCATTCCATTCCACATACCATTTCTTTTCATTCCACATTCCATTCCATTCCATTCCATTCCATTCCTTTACATTCCATTCCTTTCCATTCAATTCCACTTTCCGTTCCATTCCTTTCCATTCCACATTCCATTCCATTCCATACCATTTCACATTCCATTCCATCCTCCATTCCATTCCATTGCTTTCCGTATTCCATTCCATTCCATTCCACATTCCATTAAAACCCGTTTCACATTCCATTCCATTCCATTCCATTCCATTGCATTCCATTCCACATTCCATTCCAATCCATTACATTCCAGATTCAATTACAATCCATTCCACATTCCATTACAACTCTTTACTCACTCCATTCCATTCCATTCCACATTTCATTCCACAGTCCATTCCATTCCAATCCACATTCCATTCCATAACACATTCCATTCCATTCCGCATTCCATTCAATTCCTTTCGACATTCCATTCCATTCTATTCCGCAGTCCATTCCACGTTCCATTCTGTTCCATTCCACGTTCCATTCCACTTTCCATACCACATTCGATTCCACATTCCATTCAATTCCACTTTCCATTCCCCTTTCCATTCCTCATTCCTTTCCATTCCATTTCATTCCACTTTCCATTCCATTACATTGCATTCCACATTCCATTCCACATCCATTCCAAATTCCATTCCATTCCATTCCAAATTCAATTTTACATTACATTCCATTGTATTCTTCATTCTATTCTACATTCCGTTTGATTCCATTTCATTCCACATTGCATTCCACATTCCATTCCATTACACGTTCCCTTCCACATTCCATTCCATTCCATTCCACATTCCATTCCACTCCATTCCACATTCCATTCCATTCCATTGCACATTCCATTACATTCCATGTTCGATTTGATTCCACATTGAATTCCACTCCATTCCACATTGCATTCCTTTCAATTCCACATTCCATTCAATTCCATTCCACATTCTATTCCATTCCACTTTCCTTTCCATTCTATTCCAATCCATTCCATTCCTTGCCAATGTGGAATGCCAATCCATTCCATTCCATGCCAACGTGGAATGGAGTGGAATGGAATGAAATATGGAGTGGTATGGAATGGAACGTGTAATGGAATGTGGAATCAAATGGAATGGAGTGGAATTGAATATAGAATGGAATGCAGTGGAATGAAATTTGAATGGAATGAGGAATGAAATGGAATTGAATGGACTCTAATGTGGAATGGAATGTGGAATGGAATGGAATGAAAATTGGAATGGAATGGAACGTGGAATGGAAAGGAGTGAAATGTGGAGTGGAATGGAATGGAAGTGGAATGAAATGGAATGTAATGGAATGTGGAAGGGAATACAATGGAATGTGGAATTGAATGTAATGGAATGTGGAATGGAACTTAGAATGGAATGTGGAATGCAACTTTGAATGGAATGTGGATTTGACTATTTAATGGAATGTGGAATGGAATTGAATGTGGAATGTGGAATGGAAAGGAATGGAATGTGAAATGGAAAGGAATGGAATGTGAAATGGAATGGAATGGAATGTGGAATGGAATGGAATGGAGTCTGGAATGGAATGGAATTGAAAGGAATGATATGTGGAATGTTATGGAATGGAATGGAATGTGGACTCTAATGTAAAGGAATGTAATGTGTAATGGAATATAATCGTTTGTAAAATGGATTGTGGAATGGAACGGAATGGAATGGAATGTGGAAAGGAATGGAATGGAAAGGAATGAAATGTGGAATGGGAATGAAAGGAATGGTGAATGGAATGTGGAATGGAATGAGATTGAATGTGTAATGGAAAGTGGAATGGAGAGTGGAATGGAATGTGGAATAGAATGGAATGGAATGTGGAATTGAATGCTGAATGGAATGGAATGGAATGTGGAATGGAATGTGCTATGGAATGGAATGGAATGAGGAAATTGACCGTGGACTGGAATGGAATGGAATGGAACGTGGACTTGAATGGAATGGAACGGAATATGGAATGGATCGGAATGTGGAATGGAAAGTGCAATGGAACGGAATAGAAGGAGGAATGGAATGGAGTGGAATGGATTATGGAATGGAATGTGGAATGGAATGGAATAGAATGAGGAATGGAATGGAAAGGCATGTAATATGGAATGGAATATTGAATGAAATGGAATGGAATGTGTAATGGAATGTGTGATGGAATGGAAAGGAATATGGTATGGAATGTGGAATGGAAGGGAAGGGAATGTGGAATTGAATGGAATAGAACGTGGAAAGGAATGTGGAATGGAAAGACGAATGTAATGTAATGGAATGTGGAATTGAATGGAATGGAACATGGTGTGGAACGTGGAATGGAACGTGGAAAGGAACATGGAATTGAAAGTAGAAAGGAATGGAAAGGAATTGAATGTGGAATGGAATGGAACTGAATGTGGAATGCAATGGAACTGAATGTGGAATGCAATGGAATGTGCAATGGAATGGTACGGAATGTGGAATGGAATGGAATGGAATGGAATGTGGACTGGAAAGGAATGGAATGGAATGGTATGTGGAATGGAGTGAAATCGATTGTGAAATGAAAAGGTGGAATGGAGTTGAATGGAATGGAATGTGGAAAGGATTTGAATTGACAGGAATGAAATGTGGAATGGGATAGAATGGAATGTGGAATGGAATGTCGAAAGGAATGGGATGGAATGTGGAATGGAATGTTTAATGGAAAGTGCAATGAAATGTGGAATAGAATGGAATGTAATGTGTAATGGAATGTGGAATTGAAAGTGTAATGGAATGGAATGGAGTGGAAAGGAATGTGGAATGGAACGGAATGGGGAATGGACTGGAATGTGGAATGGATTGGAATGGAATATGGAAAGAAATGTGGAATGATATGCAACATCATGGAATGGAATGTGGAATGGAATGAAATGGAATGTGTAAAGTAATGGAATGGAACAGAATGTGAAATGGAAATAGAAAGGAATATGGAATGGAATGGAATTGAATGGAATGTGGAATGCAATGGAAAGGAAAGGAACTGAATGTGAAATGGAAATAGAAAGAAATATGGAATGGAATGGAATTGAATGGAATGTGGAATGAAATGGAATGGAATGGAACAGAGTGTGGAATGGAATAGAATGTGGAATGGAATGGAACGGAATGTGGAATGGAGGGGAATGCAACTTGGAATAGAATGGAATGCATAGTTGAATGGAATGGAATGGAACATGGAATGGATAGGAATGCAATGGTATGGCATGGAATGGAATGAGGAATGGAATGGAATGTGGAATAGAATGAGAAATTGAATGGAATGTAGAATGGAATGGAATGGAATTGAATGTGGAATGGAACGCAATTGAATGTGGAATCGAATGCTATGGAATGTGGAATGGAATGGAATGGAATGTGGAATGGAAGGGAATGGAATGTGGAATGGCAATGAATGGAATGTGGAATGAAATGGAATGGAATGTGAAAGGGAATGAAATGAAATTTGTAATGGAATGTGGAAGGGATAGGAATGGAATGGAAGGAAATTTGGAATGGAAAATGGAATGGAATTAAATGCCGGGTGGAAATGGAATGGAATAAGGAATGGAAAGTGGAATGGAAAGGAATGGAACCTGGAATGAAACGTAGAATGGAATGGAATGGATGTTGGAATGGAACGAGGAATGGAATGTGTAATGTGGAATGGAATGGAATGGAATGGAATGTGTAATTTAATGGAAAGGTATGAGGAATGGAATGGAAGGGAATGTGGAAGGTATAGTAATGGAATGTGGAATGGAATGTGTAATGGAATCTAATGGAATGTGGAGTGGAATGGAATTGAATGTTCAGTGGAATGTGGAAGGGAAAGGAATGGAATGGAATGGGATGTGGAATGGAGTGGAATGGAAAGTGGAATGGAATGGGGAATGGAATTGAATTGAATGGAATGCGGAATCGAATGGCATGAAATGTGGAATGGAATGCGGAATGGAAAGTGGAATGGAATGTGTAATGGAATGGCATGAAATGTGGAATGGAATGCGGAATGGAAAGTGGAATGGAATGTGGAATGGAATGTCAAATGGAATGGAATGGAAATTAAAGTGGAATGGAATGTCAAATATAATGGTATGGAAAGGAATGTTGAATGGAATGGCATGGAATGTTTAATGGAACGCACAATGGAATGTAAAACGGAAAGTGGAATGGAATGGAATGGAACGTGGAATGGAATGGAATGGAACGAGGAATGGAATGTAATGTAATGGAATATAGAATGGAATGCAAAGGAATGTGGAATACAGTGGAATGGAATGCGGAATTGGTATGGAATGCAATGGAATGTGGAATGGAATGTGGATTGGCATGGAGTGGAATGTGGAATGCAATGGAAATGAAGGTGGAGTGCAATGGAATTGAATGTGGAATGAAATGAAATGGAATGGAAGGTAGAAGGAAATGAAATGGAATGTGTAATGGAATGTGGAAGGGAATGCAATGGAATGGAATGGAATTAGGAATGGAATGGAATGGAATGGAATTGAATGTGGATAGGAATATCAAGTAATGTGAAATGGAATGGAATGGAATGTGGAATGGAGTGGAATGGAATGTGGAATGCAATGTGGAATATAATGGAATATGGAATGGAATGGAATGGAATGTGGAAAGGAATGGAATGGAATACGGAATGGAATGGAATGGAAAGTGGAATGGAATGTAATGGAATATGGAATGGTTTGGAATGGAATGTGGAATGGAATCTAACGGAATAAAATGTGGAATGGAATGTGGAAAAGAATGTGTTATGGAATGGAATGGAACGTGGAATGGAATGTGGAATGGAAAGGAATGAAACGTGGAACAGAATATATAATGGAATGGAATGGAATGTGGAATGGAATGGTATGGAAAGTTTAATGAGAACGCACAATGGACTAGAAAATTGAATGTGGAATGGAATGGAACGTGGAATGCAATGGAATGGAACGTGGAAGGGAATGTAATGGAATGGAATATTGAATGGGATGCAATGGAATATGGAATTCAGTGGAATCGAATGCGGAATGGAATGGAATGCAATGGAAAATGGAATGGAATGTGGAATGACATTTAGTGGAATGTGGAATGCAATGGAAAGGAATGTGGAATGCAATGGAATGGAATGTGAAATAAAATGTAAAGGAATGTGGAGAGCACTGGAAAGGAATATGGAATGGAATGGAATGGAAAGAATTTGGAATGGAATGGAATGGAATGTGGATTGGAATGTGGAAAGGATTGGAAAGGAATGGAGTGTGGAATGGAATGTCTTGGAATTAAGAATGGAATGCAACGGAATGTGGAGTAGATTGGAATGGAATTCAATGTGGAAATCAATGTAGAATGGAATGGAATGGAATCGTATGGAATGTGGAATGGAATGGAATGTATTGTAGAATGAAATGGAATGGAATGTTGAATGGAATGGAATGTAACGTGTAATGGAATAGAATTTAACGGAATGTGGAAAGGAATTTGGAAAGGAATGTGTAATGGAATGCAAAGGAACGTGGAAAGGTATGGCATGGAATGTGGAATGTAATTGAATGGAATGTGGATTGGAATACAATGGAATTGAACGTTGAATGCAATGTGATATGGAATAGAATGGAATGGAATGGAATGAGGAATGGAATGGAATGGAATGGAATGTCGAATGGACTGGAATGGAATGTGGAATGGAATCGAATGGAATGGAATGTGGAATGCAGTGTGGAAAGCAACGTGTAATGGAATGGATTGGAACATGGAATGGAATGTGGAATAGAAAGGAATGGAATGTGGAATGGAATGTGGAATGGAATGGAACGGAAGGTGGAATGGAATGGAATTCAATGTGGAATGGAATGGAATGGATCTTGGAATATAATGGAATGGTACCTGTAATGGAAGGGAATGGGACGGAACGGAATGTGGAATGCAATGGAATGGAGTGTTGAATGGAATGGAAAGTAACGTGGAAACGACTGTAATGGAGTGTGGAATGGAATGGAATAGAAGGTGGAATCCAATACAATGGAATGGAAAGTGGAATGGAATGTAATGGAATGTGGAATGGAATGGAATAGAAAGTGGAATGCAATACAATGGAATGGAAAGTAGAATGGAATGTAATGGAATGTGGAATGGAATGAAATGGAATGTGGAATGGAATGGAATGCAATGTGGAAAGAAATGGAATGGAATGTGGAATGGAAGGTGGAATGAAATGGAATGAAATGTGGAATAAAATGTGGAATGGAATATCGAATGGAATGTGGAATGGAATGTAATGTAATGTGGAATGGAACATGGAATGGAATTGAATGGAGTGAAATGGAATGTGGAATAAATCGTGAAATGGAAAGTGGAATGCAAGGTGGAAAGGAACGTGGAATGGAACGTGGAACGTAATGTGGAATGGAATGTTGAATGGAATGGAATGGAATGTGGAATGGAATTGAATGGAATGGTATGGAAGGTGGAATGGGATGGAATTGAATGTGGAATGGAATGTGAAACGGAATTGAAAGGAATGTTGTACAAAATGTGGAATGGAATGGAATGTGGAATTGGATGGAATGGAATCGAATGTGGAATGGAATGGCATGTGGAATCCAATGGAATGCAACTTGGAATTTAATGCAATGGATAGTAAAATCGAATGGAATGGAATGTGGAATGGAATGGAACGCCATATGGACTGTAATGGAATTTAACAGAATGTGGAATGGAACGTGGAAAGGAATGGAATTGTAAGAAATGTGGAATGGAATGTAGAATGGAACGTGGAATGGAATGGAATGGACCGTGGATTGGAACGAGGAATGCAAAGTGATATGAAATGGAATGGAAGGTGGAATGGAAGGGAAAGTAACATGGAATGGAATGGAATGGAATACTGAATGGAATGGAAAGGAAAGTTCAATGCAATGGAATAGAATATGGAATGGAACGGTATGGAATTGAATGGAATGTGTACTTGAATGGTGCAGAATGGAATGAAAAGTGGAATGGAATGGAATGGAATTTGGAATAGAATTTGGAATGGCATGGAATGGAATATGGGATGAAACGGAATGGAATGTGGAATGCAATGGTGTGGAATGTGGAATGAAACAGAAGGGAATGTGGAATGGTATGGAAAGGAATGTGGAAGGGATTGGAATGGAATGGAATGTCGAACGGAATAGAATGGAGTGGAGTGTGGACTGGAATGCAATGGAATGGAAAGGAATGTGGAATGGAATGCAATTTAAAGTGGAATGGAATGTGGAATACAATGGAATGGAATGTGGAATGGAATGTGGAATGGAAGGGAATGGAATGTGGAATGGAATGGAATGGAATTTGGAATGGAATGGAATGGAAGTTAGAATGGACTGGAATGAAATGTGGAAAGTAACGGAATGGAACGTGGAATGGAATGGAATGGAATGGAATGGAATGGAATGAAATGAGGAATGGAAAGGAATGTGGAATGGAATGGAATTTGGAATGGAATGTGGAACACAATGGAATGGAACAGAAGGGAATGGGGAATGCAATGGATTGAAATGGAATGTATTGCAATGTGGAATGGAATGACATGGAAGTGGAATGGAAGCGAATGGAATGAAATGTGGAATGGAATGTGGAAAGGAATGTGAAATGGAATGGAATCGAACGTGGAATGGAATGTGGAATGGAAAGGAATGGAGTGTGGAACGGAATGTGGAATGGAATGGAATGGAATGTGAAATGAAATGTGGAATGGAATGGAATGGAATGTGGAATGCAATGTAAAATCTAATAGAATGAAGTGTGGAATGGAATGTGGAATGGAATGTAATGGAAGGTGTACTGGAATGGAATGGAATTTGGAATGGAATGTGGAATGGATTGGAATGGAAAGTGGAATAGAAAGTAGAAAGGAATGCAATTGAATGTAGTATGGAATGGCATGGAATGTGGAACGGAACGTGGAATAGAAAGTGCAATGGAATGGAATGTGGAATTGAATGGAAAGGAATGTGGAATGCAATGCAATGGAATGTGGAATGGAATGGAATGGAATTGAATGGGGAATGCAATGTGGAATGGAATGGAATGGAATGGAATGTGGAATGGAATGTGGATAGGAATGTTTAATGAAATGGAATGCAACTTGGAATAGAATGTGGAATGGAAAGGGGTGGAATGTGGAATGGAACGTTTCATGGAATGGAAAAGATGGTGGAATGGAATGGAATGGAACGTGGACTGGAAGGTGGAATGTAATGTGGAATGGAATGTGGAATGGGATTTCTAATGTGGAATAGAAAGGAAAGAAATGTGGAATGGAATGTGGAATTGAATTGATTGGAATGTGGAATTGAATGGAATGGAATGTGGAATAGAAAGTGGAATGTAATTGAATGGAAAGTGGAATGGAAGATGGGATGCAATGTAATGGATTGTAGAATGGAACGTGGAATGGAACGTGGAATGGAACATGGATTTCAGTCTGGAATGTGGGATGGAATGGAATGGAATGTGGAATGGAATGGATTGGAATGTGAAATGTAATGGAAGGGAATGTGAGATGGAATGTGGAATGGGATGGAAAGTTGAATGGAATGGATTGTGAAATGGAATGGAATGCAATGTGGAATGGAATATAACGGAATGAAGAATGGAAAGGAATGGAATGTGGACTCGAATGGAATGGAATGGAGTATGGACTGAAATGGAAAGGAACGGAAAGTGGAATGGAACATGGAATGTAATGGAATGGAATGTCAAATGGAAAGTGTAATGGATTGGAATGGAATGTAGAATGCTATGTTTAATGGAATGGAACGAAATGTTGAATGGGACGCACAATGGAAAGTGGAAAGTAACGTGGAATGGAACGCGGAATGGAACACGGAAAGCAATGTGGAATGGAAAGTGGAATGGAACATGGAATGGAATATGAACTGGAATTGGATCGAATAGAATGTGCAGTGGAATCTAGAATGGAAAGGAATGGAATGTGGAAAAGAAAAGTATCGAATGGAACGTCTAATGGAACGTGGGAAGGAGCGTGGAATGGAACGCGGAATGGAAACTTGCAATGGAATGGAATGGAAAGTGGAATAGAATATAATGGAATGTTGAATGGAATGGATAGGAAGATGTTATGCAATTGAAAAGAAAGTGGAATGGAATGGAATGGAATGGAATGTGGACGGGAATGGAATGTAATGGAATGGACTGTGGAATTGAATGGAAAGCGCAATGCAAAGCAATGTAATGTGGAATGGAATGGAATGTGGACCAGAGTGGAAAGGAATCGAATGTAATGTGGAATGAAATGGAATTGAATGTGGAATGAAATGTGGAATGACATGGAATAGAATGTGGATTGGAAGGGAATGGAATGTGGAATTGAATGGAAAGGAATATGGAATGGAATCGAATGGAATGTAGAATGGGAACGAATGGAATGGAAAGTGGAATGGAATGGAATGAAATGCGGAATGGAATGGAATGGAAATGAATATGGAATGGAATGCAGAATGGAATGTGGAATGGAATTGAATGGAATGAGGTATGGAATGGAATGAGGGATGGAATTTATAATGGAATGGAATCGAAAGCAGAATGTAATGGAATCAAACCAAATGTGGACTGGAATAGAATGGAATGGAATGTGGAATGGAATTTGGAATGGAATGCAATGGAATGTGGAATGGAATGGAATGGAATGGAATGGAATTTGGAATGGAATGTAGAATGGAATGGAGTGGAATGTGAAATGGAATGTGGAAAGGAATGGACTGGAAAGCGGAATGGAATGAAATGAAATAGAATGGTATGGAATGGAAAGTGGAATGGAATGGAATGTGGAATGGCATGGAATGTGAAATGGAAAGAAATGGACTGTGGAATGGAATTTGCAAGGGAAAGGAATGGAATGGAAAGTGGAACGAAATTCATTAGAATGTGAAAAGGCATGTGGAATTGAATGGAATGTAATGGAAAGTGGAATGGAAAGGAATGGATTGAGGAATGGAAAGGCATTGAATATGAATTAGAATGGAATGGAATGTGGAATGGAATGGAATAGAATTGAATGTGGAATGCAATGTGGAATGTTATAGATTGTGATGGAACGGAATGTGGAATGTGATGAAATGTAATAAGGAATGGAATGGAATGAAATGTGGAATGGAATGTGTAATGGAATGGAATGGAATGTAGAATGGAAAGGAGTGGAATGTGGACTGGAATGTGGAATGGAATGCTGAGTGGACTGTGGAATGATATGGAATGTTATAGAATAGGGAATGGAATGGAATGGAACGTGGAATGGAACGTAGATAGGAACGTTGAATGGAACGTGGAATGTAATGCAATGGAACGTGGAATAGAAAGTGGAATGGAATGAATTGGAACATGCAATGGAAAGGAATGGAATGTGTAATGGAAGCGAATGGAATCTGGAATGAAATGGAATAGTATGGAATGTGGAATGGAATAGAATGGAATGAAGTGGAAAATAACGTGGAGTGGAATGGGAAGGAATGTGGAATGGAATGGAATGGAATGTAGAATGGAATGCAACGGAACGTGGAATACAATGTGGAATGGAATGTGGAATTGAATGTGGAATGGAATGGAATGGAATGCAATGTGGACTGTAATTGAATGGAATGTGGAATAGAATGGAATGGAATGGAATGGAATGCGGAATAGAATGGAATGGAATGTGGAATGAAACGGAATGGAAAGGAATGTGATATTTAATGGAATGGAATGCGGTATTGAATGGAATAGTATATGGAATGCAAAGGAATGAAACATGGAAAAGAATGTGGAATGGAATTTGGAATGGAATGAGTAATGGAATGCAATGGAATGTGTAATAGAATGGAATGAAATCGAATGAGGAATAGAATGTAATGAATTTGGATGCAATGCGGAATATAATGGAATGGAATGTGGAATGCAATGTAATGGAATATGGAATGGAACGGAATGGAATGTGGAATGGAATGTAGTGTAATGTGGAAAGGAATGTAGTGTAATGTGGAATGGAATGGAATGGAATGTGGTAAAGAATGGAATCGAAGGGAATGTGGAATGGAATGTGGAATGGAACGTGCAATGTAATTTTATGGAATGTGGAATGGAATGGAATGGAATGTGAAACGGAATGGAAATTGGAATGGAATGGAATGGAACGTGGATTGGGATGGAATGGAAAGTGGAATGGAATGGAATGGAATGGAATGGAATAGAAAGTGGATTGGAATGGGATGGAATGTGGAAAGAAATGGAATGGAATGGAATGTGGAATGGAATGCAATGGAACGTGGAATACAATGTTGAATGGAATGCAATAGAATGGAATAGAAAGTGGAGTGGAATGGGATGGAATGTGGAAAGAAATGGAATGGAATGTGGAATAGAATGCAGTGGAATGTGGAATAAAATGTGGAATGGAAAGCAATAGAGTGGAATAGAAAGTGGAGTGGAAATGGGATGGAATGTGGGAAGAAATGGAATGGAAGGTGGAATGGAATGCAATGGAACGTGGAATACAATGTGGAATGGAATGTGGAATGCAATGTGGAAAGTAACGGAATGGAATGTGGAATAGAATGGAATGGAATGGAATGCGATGAGGAATGATATAGAAAGGAATGGGGAATGCAATGGTATTGAAAGGAATGTGGAACTGAATGGAATGGAATCTGGTATGGAATGGAATAGTACATGGAATGGAATGGAATGAAACATGGAAAAGAATGTGGAATGGAATGCAATGGAATGGAATGGAATGGAATGGAATGGAATGGAATGGAATGGAATGGAATGGAATGCAATGGAATGGAAAAGAATGAGGAATCGAATGGAATGGAATGTGTAATAGAATGGAATGAAATGGAATGTGTAATAGAATGGAATTAAATGGAATGTGTAATAGAATGTAATGAAATTGAATACAATGCAGAATCGAATGGAATGGAATGTGGAATGCAATGTAATGGAATGGAATGTGAAACTCAATGGAATGGAATGTGGTATGGAATGGAATGTAATGTAGAATGGAATGTAATGTAATGTGGAAACGTTTGGTGTGGAATGTGAAATGTAATGGAATGGAATGTGGAAAAGAATGGAATTGAAGGGAATGTGGAATGGAATGTGGAATGGAACGTATAATGTAATTGAAAGGAATGTGGAATGGAATGGAATGGAATGTGAAAAGGAATGGAAATTGGAATAATATGGAATGAAACGTGGATTAGGATGGAATGGAACGTGGAATGGAATGGAATGGAATGTGGAATGGTATGGAATGGAATGTGGAAAGGAAAGAAATGGAATGAGAAATGGAATGTGGAATGGAATTGAATGGAATGAGGAATGGAATGTGGAAAGGAATGGAATGGAATGCAATGTGGAATGGAATGAAAAGAATGTGCAATGGGATGTGGAATGGAATTGAATGGAATGAGGAATGAAATGTGGAATGAAACGGAAAGTCGAATGGAATGGAATGGAATGCAATGTGTTATGAAATGGAATTGAATGGAATGGAATTTGAAAAGGAATGTGGAATGGAATGGACTGGAATGTGTAATGGAATGTAGAATGGAATGGAATGGAATGTGCAATGGAATGGAATAGAGGGTGGAATGGAACGTGGAATGGAAAGTGGACTATACCTTGTATTGGAATGTGGAATGGAATGGAATGGAAGGGAACGTGGAATGGAAAGTGTAACGGAATGAAGTGGAATGAGAAATGGAGTGTGAGATGGAATGGAATGTGGAATGGAATGGAAAGGAATGGAACGTGGAATGGAATGGAATATGGAATGGAACGTGGAATGGAATGGAATATGGAATGGAATGTGGAATGGAATAGAATGGAATGTGGAATGGAATGTGGAATGGAATGGAAAGGAAAGTGGAATGGAAATGAATGGAATGCAGAATGGAATGGAATGAATCATGGAATGGAACGTGGAATGGAACGTGGAATGGAATGGAATGGAATGTACAATGGAATGTGGAGTGGAATTAAATGGATATGTGGTAACGAATGAGAAATTTAATGGAAAGGAATGTGGAATGGAATGTATAATGGAATGGATTGGATTGTGGAATGGAATGTCGAAAGGAATGGAATGGAATGGAATGTGGAATGGAAGGGAATGGAATGTGAAATTCAATGGAATGGAACGGAAAGTGGAATGGAATGAAATGAAATGGAATGTGGAATGGAATGGAAAGGATTGTGGAATGGAATATGTAATGGAATGGGATGCAATGTGGTAAGGAATGTGGAATGGGATCAAATGGAATGTGGAATGGAATGTGGAATGGAATGAGTAATTGAATGCAATGCAATGTGTAATCGAATGTGGAATGGAATGGATTGGAATGTGGAACGGAATGTGGAATGCTATGGAAAGGAATGTGGAATGGATTGTGGAATGGAATGCAATGGAATGGAATGTGGAATGAAATGGAATGGAACGGAATGGAATGGAATGTGCAACTGTATGGAATTGAATGTGGAATTCAATGGAATGGAAAGTGGAATGGAATGGAATGGAAAGTCGAATGGCATGTGGAATGAATGTGGAATGGAGTGTGGAGTGGAATGGAATTGAAAGTGGTATGGAATGGAATGGAATGGAACGAAGAATGGAATGTGGAATGGAATGTGGAGTGCAATGGAACGTGGAATACAGTGGAATGGAATGGAATGTGAAATGGAATGGAATGGAATTTGGAAATGAATGGAATTGATTGTGGAATGGAAAGTAATGGAACGTGGAATGGAACGTGGAATGGAATGTGAAATGGAATGTGGAATGGAATGTGAAATGGAATGTGGAATGGAATGTGAAATGGAGTGAAATGGAATGTGGAATGGAATCGAATAGAATGGAATGGGTAATGGGATGTGGAATGGAATGTGGAACGGAATGGTATTTGGAATGCAATGGAGTGGAATGTGGATGGAACAGAATGGAATGTGGAATGGAATGGAATTTGAAATGGAATGTGGAATGGAATATGAAATGGAAAGTGGAATGGAATGTGAAATGGAATGCGGAATGGAATATGAAATGGAATGTGGAATGGAATGTAAAATGGAATGTGGAATGCAATGTGAAATGGAATGAAATGGAATGTAGAAAGGAATGAAATGGAATGTGGAATGGAATGGAATGGAAAGTGGAATGGAATGGATGGTAGCATGCAATGGAATGGAACCTGGAATGGAATGGAATGGAACGTGGAATGTAATGAAATGCAATGCGCAATGGAATGCGGAATGGAATTGAATGGAATGAGGAATGGAATGTGGAATGGATTGGAATCTGGAATGGAATGGAATAGAATGCAATGTGTTATGGAATGGTGGTGAATGGAATGGAATTTGGAATGGAATGTGGAATGGAATGGAGTGGAATGTGTAATGGAATGAGGAATGGAATGGCATGGAATGTGGAAAGCAATGTGGGATGGATTTGAATGTGGAATGGAAGGTGGAACAGAATGGAATGGAATGTGAAATGGAATGTGGAATTTAATGGAATGCAATGTGGAATGGATTGTCGAAAGGAACGTGGAATGGAATGTTGAATGCAATGTGGAATGGAACGGAATGGAATGCGGAATGGAATAAGGAATGAAACTTAGAATGGAATGTTAAATGAAATTTGGAATGGAATGGAATGGAATGTGGAAAGGAATGTGGAATGGAATGACATGGAATGTGCAATTAAATGAAATCGAATGTGGAATGGAATGTGGAAAGCAATGGAATGGAATGTGGAGTGGAACGTGGAATGGGAACGTGGAATAGAATATAACGCGGAATGGAATGGAATGAAATGGAATGTGGAAAGGAATGGAATGTGGAATGGAATGGAATGGAATGGAATGGAATGTTGAATAGAATGTGCAATGGAATGGAATGGAATATGGATTGGATTGTGGAATGGTATGTGGAAGGCAATGGAATAGAAAATGGGGTGGAATGTGGAATGCAAGGTGGATTAGAATGTAACGAGGAATGGATTGGAATGTGTATTGTAATGTGGAATGGAATGGAATGGAATGTGGAATGTAATGGAATGTGGAATTCAAAGTAACGGAATCACATGTGGAAGGGAATGGAATGGAATGGCATGGAAAGGAATGCGGAATGGAATGGAAAGCAATGAGGAATGGAATATGGAAAGGAAAGGAATGAAATGTCGAATGGAATGTGGGATAGAATTGAATGGAATGTGGAATGAAATGTGTAAAGGAATGGAATGTGGAATGGAATGGAATGGAATGTGGAAGGGAATGTAGAATTGAATGGAATGGAATGGAATTGAATGAGGAATGGAATGGAATGTGGAATGGAATGGAATGGAACAGAATGTGGGATGGAATGTGGAATAGAATGTGGAATTGAAATGAATGGAATGTGGAATGTAAAGTAATGCAATCTGGAATGGAATGCAATGGAATGTGGAATGGAATGGAATGTGAAATGGAATGGAATTGAATGTGGAATGTGAAATGGTGTGTGGAATTCAAAGTGAAACGTTATGCTTTTTGGAATGTGGAATGGAATGTGGATTATGAAATGGAATGTAGAATGGAATGTGAAATGGAATGTAGAATTGATTGTGGAATGGAATGAAATGGAACATAGAATGGAATGGAAAGGAAAGTGGAATGGAATGGAATGGAATGTGGGATTGAATGGAATGGAATGTGGAAAGGAATGAAATGGAATGTGGGATTGAATGGAATGGGATGGAATGGAATGGAATGTGGAATGGAGTGGAATGGAATGTGGAATGGAATATAATGGAGTGGAATGTGGAATGTAATTGAATGGAATGTGGAATTGATATAAATGGAATGTGGAATGGAATGGAATGTATCGTGGAACGGAATGTGGAATTGAATATGGAATATAATGTGAAATGGAATTTGGAATGGATTGTGGAATAGAATGAAACAGAAAGTGGAAGGGAATGGAATGGAACGAGGAATGGAATGGAATGGAAGACGTAATGGAACGTGGAATACAATGCAATGGAATGTGGAATGGAAAGGAATGGAATGTGGAAAGGAATGGAATGGATTGTGAAATGCAATGTGGAATGGAATGGAATGGAATGGAATGTGGAATGGAATGGAATTGAATGGCATGGAATGTGGAATTGAATGGAAGGGAATGTGGAAGGGAACGTGGAATGGAAAGTACAATGGAACATGGAATGGAATGAGTAATGGAATGGAATGGAATGCTGAACGTAAGGGAATGGTATGCGCAATGGAATGTGGAATGGAATGTGGAATGGAAAGTGGAATGGAATGGAATGAACGTGAAATGGAATGGAATGAAACGTGTAATGGAATGGAATGGAATGTGTAATGGAAGGGACTGGAATGCAGAACATAATGTGCAATGGATTATGGAATGGAATGTGGAATGGAATATGGAATGAATGTGCAATGGAATGGAATTCAACGTGGAATGGAATGGAATGCAATGTGGAATGGAATAGAATGTGGAATGGAATGAAATGGAATGCAGAATGGAATGGAATGGAATGTGGAACTGAATGGAATGGAGTGGAATGTGGAATGCAATTGAATGGATCGTGGAATGGAATGAGGAATTAAATGTGGAACGGAATGTGAAATGGAATATGGAATCTAAAGCGGAATGGAATGGAATGGAATGTGGAATGAAATGGAATGTGTTAGACAATGGAATGGAATGTGGAATGGAAAGGAACGTGGAAGGCAATGGAATTGAATGTGGATGGAATGGAAAGGAATGTGGAATGGTATGGAATGTGGAATGGAATGGAAAGTTGAATAGAATGGAATGTGGAATGGAATGGAAAGGAAGGAATGTGAAATGGAATGTGGATTGGAATGTGGATTGGAATGTGGAAAGGAATGTGGAATAGAATGTGGAATGGAATGAAATGGAGCGTCGAATGGAATGGAAAGTGGAAAGGAATGGAATGGTACGTGGAATGGTACGTGGAATTGAATGGAATGGAAAGTGGAATGGAATGGAATGGTATGTGGAATGGAACACGGAATGCAACGTGGAATGGAATTGAATGGAATGGGGAATGGAATGGAATAGAATATGGAATGGAATGGTATGGAATGTGGAATGGAAAGTAATGGAAGGTAGAATGGGATGTGGAATGGAATCTGGAATGGAATGTGGAATAGAATGCAATGGAATGTAGAATGGAATATGCAATGGAATGGAATGGAATGTGCAATAAAATGTGGTATGGAATGTGGAATGCAATGTGGAATGGAATGGAATGCAACGTGAAATGCAAAGTGAAATGGAATGGAATGGAATGTGGAAGGGAATGAAATGTGAAATGGAATGGAATGGAATGTGGAAGGGAATGGAATGGAATGTGGAATTGAATGTGAAATTTATCGTGGTGTGCAAAGGCAGGGAATGTAGAATGGAATGGAATGGAATGGAACGTGGACTGGAAAGTGGAATGTAATGTAATGGATCGTTGAATGGAATGTGGAATGGAATGTGGAATGGATCGTGGAATGGAATGTGGAATGGATTGGAATGGAAATTGGAATGTGGAATGGAATGTGGAATGCAACGTCGAGTGACTTGTGGAATGGAATGTGAAATGGAATGGAATGGAATGTGGAATGGAATGCAATTGAATGTGGAATGTAAAAGGATTGAACGTAGAATGGAACGTGGAATGGAAAGTGGAATGGAATGGAATGGAATGTGGAATGAATTGGGGAATGGAATTGAATGGAACGTGGAATGGAGTGGAATGGAATTTGGAATAACGTGGAATGGAATGTGGAATGGAATGTGGAAAGTGGAAAGGAACGTGGAATGGAACGTGGAATGGAAAGTGGAAGGGAATGCGAAATGGAATGTGGCATGGAATGCAATGGAATGTGGAATGAAATGTGGAAAGGAATGTGGAATGGAACGGAATGGAAGGTGGAATGCAATGTTGAATGGAGTGTGAAATGGAATGTGGAATTAAACGGAATGGAATGTGGAATGGTATGTGGAATGGAAGGGAATGGAATGTAGAATGGACTCTGGAATGTAATGTGGAATGGAACGGAATGGAAGGTGGAATGCAGTGTAGAATGTAACGTGAAATGTATTGGAATTGATTGTGGAATAGAACGTGGAATAGAATGGAATGGGACGTGGAATGGAACGTGGAATGGAACGTGGAATGAAACCAAATGGAAGGTGCTATGGAAAGTGGAATGGAATGTTGAACGGAAAGTGAAATATATTGGAATTGAATGAGGAATGGAACGTGGAATGGATTGCAGAATGGAATGGAACGGAATGGAATGTGGAATGAAACGTGTAAAGGAATAGTGACAGTAACGTGGAATTTAAGGTTGAACGGAATGGAATGGAATGTGGAATGGAATGGAATGTAATGTGGAATGGAATGGAATGGAATGTGAAATGGAATCCAATGGAACGTGGAATGGTATGTCTAATGGAATGTGGAATGGAATGTGGAATGGAATGGACTGCAATGTGGAATGAAATGTGGAATGGAATGCGGAATGAAACGTGGAGTGTAAAGGACTGGAATGTGGGACGGAATGTGGAGTAGAGTGTGGAATGGAATGTGGAACGTAAAGGAATGGAAAGTGGAATGGAATGTGGAATGGAAAGTAAAATGGAATGGAATGGAATGTGTAATGGAACGTGGAATGGAATGTGCAAAGGATTGGAAAGTGGAAAGGAATGGAATGTAATGTGGAATGGAATGGAATGGAATATTGAATGGAATAGAAGGGAATGTGCAATGGAATGTGGAATGGAATGGAAAGAATGTGCAATGGAATGTGAGAAATAATGGCATGGAATCTGGAATGGAATGAGGAATGGAATGGAATGTGGATTGGAACGTGGACTGGAACGTGGAATGGAAAGTGGAAGGGCGTATGGAATGGAAAGTTTAGTGGAATGGAATGGAACGTGGAGTGGAAAGGGATGGAATGTGGAATGGAATGGAATGGAAAGTGGAAGGGAATGGATTGGAAAGTGGAATGGAAAGGAATGGAACGTGGAATAGAATGTGGAAGGGAAGGTGGAATGGAAACCGGAATGTAATTGAATCAAATGTGGAATGCTATGGAATTGAACGTGGAATAAAATAGAATGGAATGGAAAGTGAAAAACAATGTAATGGAATGGAAAGTGGAATAAAATGGAAAGGAATGGAATTGAAGGCGGAATGGAATGGAATGAAATGTGGAATGCAATGCCGTTGAATTGAATGTGAAATAGAATGGAATGTTATGTGGAAAGGAACGGAATGAAATGTGGAATGGAACGGAGTGCAATGTGGAATGGAATCAAATGGAACGTGGAAAGGAATATAGAATGGAATGTGGTATGGAATGGAAGGGAATGTGGAATGAAATGGAATGGAATGTGGAATAGAATGGAATGGAATGCAATCAGGAATGGATGTCGAATGCAATGGAATGGAAAGTGGAATAGAATGGAATGGAATGCAATCAGGAATGGATGTGGAATGCATTGGAATAGAATGTGGAATGGAATGGAATTTAATGTGAAATGGAATGGAATGGAATGGAATGGAATGTGAAAGGGAATCTGGAACGGAATGTGAAATGGAATGGAATGGAATGTGTAATGGAATGTGGAATGGAATCGAATGGAATGTGGAATGGAATGTGGAATAGAATGTGGAATGGAAAGGAATGGAAAGTTTAAATGTAATGGAACGGAATTTGGAATGAAATGTGGAATGGAATAGAATGGAATGTGGATTAGAATGTGGAATAGAATGTGGAATGTAATGGAATGTCGAATGGAATGTGGAATGGAATGGAATGGAAAGTTTAAATGGAATGGAATGGAATGTAGAGTGGAATGGAATGCAATGTGGAATGGAATGTCGATTGTGGTGGAATGGAACGTGGAATGGAATGGAATTCAAAGTGGAATGGAATGGAATGGAATGTGGAAAGGAATGGAATGGAATGTGGAATGGAATGCAAGGCAATGTGGAATGGAATGTGTAATAAAATGTGGAATGGATAGCAATGGAACGTGGAAAGGAATGTGGAATGGAATGTGTAATGGAAAGTGCAATGCAATGGAATGGAAAGTGGAATGGAACGTGGAGTGGAAATGAATGGAACGTGGAATCTAACTTTGGAATGAAACCTGGAATGGAACGTGGAATGGAATGTGGAAAGTAATGTGGAATGGAAAGGAATGGAATGTCAAATGGAGTGGAAAGGAATGTGGAATGGAATGGAATAAAATGTGGATTTGAATGTGGAATAGAATGGAATGGAATGAGAATAGAATGTGGAACGGAAAGTAACGGAATGTGGAATGGAATGGAATGGAAAGGTATGGAAAGTGGAATGGAGTGGAATACAATGTGGAATGTATTATAATGGAACGTGGAATGCAACCTGAAAAGAATGTGGAATGGAAGGGAAAGCACTGTGGAATGGAAGGGAATGGGATGGTGAATGAAACAGAACAGAAAGGATTGGAATGTGAAGAGGAATGAAAATGTATGGAATGTGGAATGGAATGGAATGTAATGTGGAAAAGAATGGAATGGTATGTAATGAGGAATGGAATGGAATGGAATGGAATGTGGATTTGATTGGCATGGAGTGAGGAATGGAATGTCTATTGGGGTGGAATGGAACGTGGAATGGAATGGAATCCAACATGGAATGGAATGGAATGGAATGTGGAAAGGAATGCAAGGCAATGTCGAAGGGATTGTGTAATGGAATGTGGAATGGATAGCAATGGAACGTGGAATGGAATGTGGAATGGAATGTGGAATGGAAAGTGTAATGCAATGGAATGGAATGTGGAATGAAACGTGGAGTGGACAGGAATGGAACGTAGAATGGAACTTGGAATGAAACCTGCAATGGAACGTGGAATGGAATGTGGAATTTAATGTGGAATGGAAAGGAATGGAATGTAGAATGGAATGGAATGGAATGTGGAACGGAATGGAATGGAACGTGGAATTGAATGTGGAATAGAATGGAAAGGAATGAGAATAGAATGTGGAACGGAATGTAACGGAATGCGGAATGGAACGGAATGGAAATGTAAGGAAAGTGGAATGGAGTGGAAAGCAATGTGGAATGGAATTTAATGGAACGTGGAATGTAACCTGGAAAGGAATGAGGAATGGAATGGAAAGGAATGTGGAATGGAAGGTAATGGAAATGGGAATGAAATAGAATGGAAAGGATTGGAATGTGGAGTGGAATGGAATTGTATGGAATGTGGAATGGAACGGAATGTAATGTGGAATAGAATGGAATGGTATGTAATGTGGAATGGAATGCAATGGAATGGAAAGGAATGTGGAATGGATTGGCATGGAGTGAGGAAGGTATTGGAATGGAATATGGAATTTAATGGAATGGAATGGAATGTGGAATGGAATGGAAAGGAATGGAATGGAATGTGGAATTGAAGGGAATGGAATGGAATGTGGAATTGAATGGAATGCTATGTGGAATGGAATGAAATGGAAAGTGGAAAGGAATGTGGAATGGAATGCAATGTGAAATGGAATGTGGAATGGAATGTAAAAAATGTGGAATGAAAAGGAATGCAATGTGGAATGGAATGGAATGGAGAATTGAAAGGAATGGAATTTGGAATGGAATGGAATGGCATGGAATGTGGAATGGAAAGGAATGTAATGGAATGGAAAGTGGAATGGAAAGGAATGGAATGTGGAATGAAAAGGAATGGAATCTGGAATTTCATAGAATGGAATGGAATCTGGAAGGGAATGGAATGGAATGGAATGCAGAATGGAATTTAATGTAATGTGGAATGGAATGGAAAGGAATGCTGTGGAATGTGGAATGCAAAGGAAAGTAATGTGGAATAGAATGGAATGGTATGGAATGAGGAATGGAATGGAATGGAATGGAATGTGTTGGAACGTTTAATGGAATGGATTGGAACGTGGAATGGGATGGAATAGAATGTGGAATGGAACGTTGAATGGAATGGAATGGAACATGTAATGGAACGTGGAATGGAATGTGCAATGGAATGTGGAATGGAAAGTAGAATTGAAAGGAATGCAAAGTAGAGTGGAACATGGAATGGAATGGAATGGAACGTGGAATGGAATGTGGAATGGACTGCGGAATGGAACGTGAAATTGAACATGGAATGGAACGTGGAAAGGAACGTGGAATGTATTGGAATGGAAAGGGGAACGGAATGTGGAATGGATTGTGGAATGAAATGCTAGGCAATGTGGAATGGAATGTGGTATGGAATGTAATGGAATGTGGAATGGAATGTGGAATGGAATGTAATGGAATGTGGAATGGAATGTGGAATGGAATGTAAATGAACGTGGAATGTAAAGGAATAGAATACGTAATGCAATGTGGAGTGGAATGTGGAACAGAAAGTGGAATTGAATGGACTGGATTGCGCTATGGAACGTGAAATTGAATAGAATGTAACGTGGAATGGAAATTGGAATGCAATGTGGAATGGAACGTGGAATGGAATGTGGAATGCAGCGTGGAATGGAATATGGAATGCAGCGTGGAATGGAATGTGGAAGGGAATGTGGAATGGAATGGAATGGAATGGAATGGAATGTGGAATGGAATGGAATGGAATGTGGAATGGAATGAAACGGAATATGGAATAGAATGCGTAATGGAATGGGATGGAATGGTATGGAATGGGGAATGGAATGGAATGTAATGTGGAATGGAACGCGGAATGTAATGGAATGCAACGTGAAATGGAATCTCGAATGGAATGTGGAATGGAATGTGGAATGGAATGGAATGGAATGTGGAATGGAATGGATTGGAATTTGGAGTGGAATGTGGAAAGGAATGGAATGGATTGGGAATGGAAAGTGGAATGGAATGGAATGGAATGCGTAATGGAATGTGGAATGGAACGGAATGGAATGTGGAATGGAATGGAATGTGGAATGGAATGTGCAATGGAATGTGGAGTTTCACGTGGAATGGAACGGAGTGCAATGTGGAATGGAATGTGGAATGAAATGTAAAATGCAAAATTGAATGGAATGCAATCTGGTATCGAACTTGGATGGAAATGGAATGGAGCGTGAAATGCATCGTGGAATTAAACGTGGAATGGAATGTGGAAAGGAAAGTGGAATGGAATGGAATGGATTGGAATGCAATGGAAAGTGGAATGCAACGTGGAATGGAATGTGGAATGGAATGCAAAGGAATGTGGAATTGAATGGAAAGGGTGTGGAATTGAAGGTAACGGAAAGTGGAATGGAATGTGGAGTGGAATGGAATGGAATGAAACAGAATGTGGAATGTTATGCAAAGAAACGTGGAATGGAACGTGGAATGGAATGGAATGGAATGGATTGTGGAATGCAAAGTAGAAAGGAACGTGGAATGGAATGGAATATAATGGATTGTGGAATGCAAAGTAGAAAGGAACGTGGAATGGAATGGAACAGAACGGAATGGAATGGAACATGGAAGGGAACGTGGAATGGAAGGTGGAATATAAGGTGTAAAGGAACGTGGAATCGAATGGAATTGAATGAGAAATGGAATGGAATGCAATGTGCAATAGAATTGAATGGAAAAGAATGTTGAATATAATGTGGAATGGAATGGAAAGGAATCCAGAAAGGAGTGGAAAGGAATGGAATGGAATGGAATACATTGGAAAGTGGAATGGAACGTGCAATGCAACGTGGAATGGAATGTGAAATGGAAAGGAATCGAATGCGGAATGGAAGCGAATGGAATGTGGAATGGAATGTGTAATGGAATGGAATGGAATGCAATGGAATTTCGAATGGAATGTAGTCGAATGTGGAATCGAATGGAATCGAATGTGTAATGGAATGGAATGAAGTGGAATGCAGAATGATATGGAATGCAATGTGGAATGGTATGTAAATGAATGTGGATTGGAATGCAATGCAATGGAATGGAATGTGGAATTGAATTAAATGGAAAGTGGAATGGAATGGAATGGAATATGGAATGGAATGGAATGGAATGTGGAATGGAATGTGAATTGGAATGTGGAATGGAATGAAATGGAACATGGAATGGAATGGAACATGGAATGGAATGGAATGGAATGTGGAATGGAATTTGGAATTGACAGCAGAATGAAACGTTGACTGGAATGTTGAATGGACTGGAATGTTAAATGCAATGGAATGGAATGTTGAATGGAATTTAATGGAATGTGGAATGTAATGTGGAATTGAAAGAAATGGAAGGTGTAATGGAACATGAAATGGAACCACTAATGCAACGTAGAATGGAACGTGGAATGCAATGGAATGGAATGTTAAATGAAAAGTAGAATGGAAGGTGGAATGGAATGGAATGGAACGTGGAATGAGATGTGGAATATAATGGAAATGAATGTGGAATGGAAAGGGATGGAATGTGGTAAGGAATGTGGAAAGGAATTTAAAGGAATGTGGAATGCAATGTGGTTTCAGATGTGGAATGGAATGTAATGGAATGGGGAATGGAATGTGGAATGGAATGGAATGGAATGTGAAAGGGAATGAGGAATGAAATGTGGAATGGAATGTGGAATGAAATGTGGAATAAAATAGAATGGAATGTGGAATGGAAGGTGGAATGGAATGTGGATTGGAGTGGAATGGAACGTTGAAAGGAATGGAATGGAATGTGGTATGCAATGGGTTAAGGAATGGAATGGAATGTGGAATGGAATGTGGTATGGGATGTGGAATGAAATGGAATGGAATGTAGAATGTAATGTGGAAAGGGATGGAATGGAATATGAAAGGGAATGTGGAGTGCAAAGTGGAATGGAATGTGGAATGAAATCGAATGGAACGTGGAATGGAATGTGGAACTGAATTAAATGGAATGTGTAATGGAATATAATTGAATGTGGAATGGAATGTGGAATCGAAAGTGGAATGGAACCTGGAATGGAACGTGGAATGGAACGGAATGGAATGGAACGTGGAAATGAAAGTGGAAAGGAACATGGAATGGAATGTGGAATGTAAAGTGGAATGGAATGTGCAATGGAATGTGGAATGGAACGTGGAATGGAATGTGGAATGGAATGTGGAATGGAACGTGGAATGGAAAGAAATTGAATGTGGAATGGAACTTGGAATGGAAGGGAATGGAACCTGGAATGGAATGTGGAATGGAAAGAGGAATGGAATGTGGAATGGAACTTGGAATGGAATGTACAATGGAAAGTGGAATGAAACGTGGAATGGAATGCAATGGAGGGTGCAATGGAAAGTGGAATGGAATGGAACGGTACGTGCTACGGAAGGTGGAATGGAATGTGGAATGGAACGTGAAATAAATCGTGGAATGGAATGGAATGGAATGTGGAATGCAATCTGGAATGCAATATGGAACGGAACATGGAATGGAATGGAATGGAATGCGATGTGGAATGAAATGTGGAATTGAATGTGGATTCGAAAATGGAATGGAACGCGGAATGGCACGTTGAATGGAACGTGGAATGAAATAGAACGGAATGTGGAATGGAATGTGGAATGGAACGTGGAATGGAATGGAATAGAATGTGAAATGGAACTTGAAATGGAAAGGAATGGAACGTGGAATGGAATGTGGAATATAAAGGGGAATGGAATGAGGAATGGAACTTGGAATGGAATGTACAATGGAAAGTGGAATGGAACGTGGAATGGAATGGAATGGAAGGAGGAATGAAACGTGTAATCGAATGGAATGGAACATGGAATGGAACGTTTAATTGGATGTGGAATGGAACGTGAAATGGAACGTGGAATGGAATGGAATGGAAGGTGGAAGACAGTGTGGAATGGAATGTGGAATGGACTGTGGAATGGAATGGAATGGAATGGAATGTGGAATGAAATGTGGAATGGAATGCGCAATGGTACGTGGAATGGAACGTGGAATGGAACGTGGAATGGAACGTGGAATGAAATTGAACGGAATGTGGAACGAAATGTGGAAGGGAATGGAATGGTACTTGGAATGGAATTTGGAATGGAATGGAAGGTGAAATAGAATGTGGAACAGAATGGAATGGAAAGTTTAAATGGAACGGAATGCAATGTTGAATGGAATGTGGACTGCAATGGAATGCAATGTGGAATGGAATGGAATGCAATGTGGAATGTAATTGGGAATGCAATGGAATGGAATTTGGAATGGAATGTGGAAAGGAATGTGGAATGGAATGTGGAATGGAATGGAATGGAATGGAATGTGGAATGGAAAGTGGAAAGGAATGTGGAATGGAAAGGAAAGGAATGTGGAACGGAGTGAGGAATGGAATGCGCAATGGAACGTGGAATGCAATGTAATGAAATGTGGAATGGAATGTGGAATGGACTATGGAAAGCAATGGAATGGATTGCGGAATGGAATGTGGAATGCAGTGCAATGGAATATGGAAAGGAATGTGGAATGGAATGAGGAATGGAATGTGGAATGGAACGTGGAATGGAACGGGGAAT